>NW_023606838.1:0-60001 GCF_013339745.2 Dermacentor silvarum | reverse complement strand
TAAGACGTGTTCTTTTCCAAAAATTTTGTCAGTGTGTCCTTGGCGAGAGATGCCAGCTCGGAGAGCTCGCTGTGTGAGCAGTGTCGCGGCCGCAGAAATAGCTGCCATTGTAGCCTTTGTGATGTAGGCCCCTCAATGTACCTCACATCAAGCCTATGCACATCACAATTTTTCACTGTTGCGTTGTAACACCCAACATGCACCCGTTAAAAAAGCACCGCTTGTTCATCATGGTTATAATCAGTCACAAGTGCGAGAAGTCTCTGCTGACTAACAGTAGTTGCAGTGCTTCCTTTATCCGGTCGACATTTAGTTTTTTTATGTGTTTGGTGCGTATGGTGGTACGTGTGTCAGGCGTGATATAAGCCTTGTCTGCGTGTTCCCCCGACCACGCCATGCTGCAAAGGCAATGCAAGCGACATGTTTAAGGATGCTTACAACCTTGCGTACAAGTTATTAAGAGGCCAACAAAAGTAACCAAGTGATGCTGCCAGCTGAAGTGGCCGATCTTTTTGGCAGTGCATGGGATTGGGCAGCAGATCTGCTATTAGCATCCATAATTGCAGAGCAGCCAGTGCTCCACCGTAGAGCCCCACCACCCATTCCTTCGTCCGCATCGCCTTAGCAATTAGAAGTCATTGGTGTCATGTCGCCATAACCCACCTTGAATTATACTACTTTACCCTCTCACGTCTTCGAAACAGATTAAAAGAAAATGCATTAGCCAGGCTTAGGTGACCCTTTCATCTAAGGAAATCGACTACCTAAGTCACACGTGTACAACCTAGTGTAACATGTGTTCTTTTCTTTATTATCACCTGTCTCCTGATTTTGTTGGTTATTCTGCTTTTGATTTTCATTTGTCTTGTTTAACATACTCAATTCCCCATTTTTCTTATCATTCGGCTTTGGACGTCTATATGTGCGATTGTTTTGTGCGTACCAATCCATTTTGACGTACATAAAGCTTCTTTTCAAAGCAAATTTTTTTTTGCGAGTACAGCACATGTCCTGTCATTTTCTGTCTGCAACATTGTGTTAGTAGTGCTCTCCAGTTAAATTTAGAAAGCACAAGTGTAAACGCTAAGGAAGAATAGAAAAATAAAGGAGATTGAGATAAGAGGAAGGGTTAGCTCTGAGCCAGCTCTGATTTCACCATTCAAATAGACTTAATAAGCAAGAATGAAATAAAAGACAACAATGAGATCAATTCGAATGATGTCTCTGGTCAAAGTCTGGTGATTCTAAGAAAACCCACCGTGGTTGCTCAGTGGCTATAGTGTTGGGCTGTTCAGCACGAGGTCGCGGGATCGAATCCTGGCCACAGCGGCCGCATTTCGATGGGGGCAAAATGCGGAAACTCCCGTGTACTAAGATTAGGTGCATGTAAAGAACCCCAGGTGGTCCAAATTTCCGGAGTCCCCACCACGGCGTGCCTAAGAATCAGATCATGATTTTGGCACCTAAAACCCCCTAATTTGAATTTTTGATTCTAAGAATCAAAATTGTGATTTAAGGCCTGAATTTCTTTAATAGCTTTAGGAAATAGGTTGATTAATAAAAATGAAGACCAATGCTTACAATTTATAATTCTAATTAAACATTGCAGAACACATTGCAGTTCCATAAACTGCATCTATTAGACCATATCAAGTGGTGAAATTTGCTGTGATTTATGGCCTATGTGAAATTGTTACTATGCTTACTAGGGTTAGCACATTCTACCATTAATTAGTGCTACGATTCACAAGAATAAATGTATCAAGTTGCTTTACAATAAAACATAACTGTGATAACTGTTTTCATTTCTTAGTTGCAAAGTTCTAGACTCGTATGGGAGTGTTTCTTTCCATTCATGGTAACATAAAACTATGTTTCTTAGACACTACATTTTTGCGTTTGCTTTTAAATGCAGCGGAGTTTACTAACATTGGAGCAGTTTGCCAAGAAAACTTTTTCCTTGCCATGATTTGGACAGGAAGTCCGGACTAAGGCTTCCCTTAAGTCAAGTTTATGGTGGACATGAACATTTTCTCTTTGAGGAAGCCTGACTGTCACTGGCTATATAAACAGATAGGAAACAGTCAATGTTTGCTAATTTAAAGAGCCTTCAGTTCCATTAAGGATGCTGATACTTGCCAAATGTAGTGAATAAAGCCTCAGAGTCATAACCGTGCTAAAGTGGCATGGTTTATCCCACAGCTAACCTCACCCGTCGTTTGCAGTTCAGGTACACTTACAGTTGTCAGAAATGCTTCCTTGCGCTCCTTAACGAGACAGGGCAGCAAACAAATTGCAGCGGTCTCCATCAAATCTGGAAGGAAAAGTGCACAATGTAAGCAGGTAAAACAGGGTAGCACAAAAGCAATACACTATCACCCAGCCAGGATAAGTAGTTTAACATTGGTTGGCCTGAAATGACACATTGCACTTTTAAATGCATGTCTATCTGGGATTCACATGTCAATATTCAAACTGCTAATTAAAAGAACCAATTTCAAGAATCCCCGTTTCCTGTGTTGAATATTGCGGCCTTTGAAATGTTCATACTAACAGTTCTGCCTGGAAATGTGTGCAAAACGTATTGAAACAGCTGGGGTGCGTGAATAGTAATTTTTCAGACTGAAATGAAAATTAGTTGAATAGTGCCAGAATGAAATTGAATAAATATTTCAAATATTGTTCTAATAATAAACAGGGATTTTCACAATTGGTATAAAACAATGTGCACATCCTAGAATTTTTTATGTTAGAAAGTTTCTGTCATTACATAGCACGTTAAGGGTTGTTAAAAGCACTAATGGAGCATTAGAACCAGACAGCAGTTTCTTCGCATGCACAGGACTCTTTGAAGTGCGAAAGATTTCCGTAAAGCGGCAAGTATGGCCCTGAGCACGTAGCCTGGTCCACTACACAAGCTATCATGCATTATGTCAATGAAAACTTGTTGCTGGGCGAGTTAGTTTATACTTCGAGGAAAACAACTATACTGCGCAAGATTCAAACAAGGACGAAGTGAGGGACACGGAGAAGCGCTAACTTTCAATTAGCTTTATTATCCGTCGTTCGTCTTATATACCCTTGTTTGCACATGCGCAAACGCGTGGAATAACATTGACACAACCGCCGATTATAGCAAGCCACGCAAAAAACACTTCTCACTATCCATTAAACATATGGATGTGTCACTCGCGCAAGCTTTCCCTCTCAGAGATATGTAGAAGGCTTCCATCAACTCCCGGGCAATAGTATATGTGGCTTTTACCAAAGATCTTGATCCTTTGTGAAATTCCGAACACACATGCAAGCTTGGCAATGCGCAGGCAAATGCGCATTTCTTTATTTATAATTGAAAGATCATGTTCCCTTGTGGTTTCATTAACACAACGTCCAGTTTGCCCTACATACGAATTTCCATAAGGTAGCGGTATCTCGTATACGCGCCTACCGTACTTTTCACGGCAATAGCAGACGCTCTTCTGCATAGAACAAATTAGATACGTCCCAGGTGTGCACTGGGCAGCTAAGTAGGAAGCGTCCAGAAGTGCTGCCATATCTGCATCGCGTATCCCACAACCTGAAAAAGTAGCAAGCGGCACAATGGTGCGATCGTTTTTTTCCGCCCGCGCAAGCTGGCCGTTTCTGTCCCAAGATCTCTACTGCAAATAAAACCCGGAGGTTGCAGAAAAAAAGCACGCCTGGGGGGGGTACGTGAGAAGTACAGTAGGCTTGGTATACGAGGACAGCTACCTTGTGGAAATTGTATTTAGGGAAAACTGGGTGGGTTTCATAACCATCAAGGGACCATGCTTCGAATTATAATAAAGGACATGCGCATTACCTGCGCATCTGTCAAGCTGCATGCAAGTCCGAATTCAGAAAATCAAATCTTGGGTTAAAAGCCAAGATACTACTGCCCGGAGTTGATGGAAGCCTTCTACATATCTCTGAGAGGGAAAGCTTGCGTTAGTGGCACATTCATATCTTTAATCCATAGAGACATGTTTTTGCGCGGCTTGCTATATTGGCGGTTTTGTCAATGTGACTACATGCTTTTGCGAAGGTACAAACAAGGGTGGATAATGCCGAACGACGAAGAATAAAGCTAGTTGAAAGTTAGCGCTTGTCCGTGTCCCCACTTCGTCCTTGTTTGAATCTTGCACAGTATATTTTGTTTACCTCGAAGACATGTTTTATGTCTATACTATTCTCGCACGGACATTGGCCATATTTACTTCAGTTCATTATTAAGTACACTTTCTCACCATGACCTCAAGATTTAAAAAAATATATCATTCCGATTTATGCACAAGGCTTCTGTACTATTTCTTTCTCATCCTGGCAGCCTCCAGAAACAAAAAACCAAGTCAAATCCGCAGAAATGCCTCAAGATGCCTTTTCTTTTGGGCGATTTCAATTATTTTTTCTTGCAATAGCACGCAGGAGTGGTCGCAGTGTTGTATACTAAATTCCACACCTGTTTGCAGTGTAAACTCGCTGTGAAGCTTAATAGAGGAAAAATAAATCATAAAATGGGAGTCCTTACAGCAGTGCTTCGCTCAAAGCAAATGAAATTTTAAACATTACACTTTCACTCGTCTCACAGCCTTCTTGTTTCCAGATTCTAGCTGTACGAGTGGCATCTTTTGCCTCAAGCAGTTAGTACAATTTATTGCAAGCCTGAGTTACAATCAAATGCACGAACTAAACGTAATGGAAGTAAACGTATGCTACAAAAACAGTAAAGTGTTACCTGCTAGCTAAGTAAGAATGTTTAACCCAGTCTAACATAAATTACTGTCTATTATGATGTAACAAGTGGGCGAACTTAGCCTTTACATGCTGCAAATTGGACAATAAACCAGTTGAACATATCTTTCACCGAAATACTAAAATAATAATAATGCAAAATACCCTAGCAGCTGTCAAAAGTTATGAACAGGCTATGCAAAGCTCGCAATACAGGAATAAGGCAGGCTGTTTTTCAACGCATCTTCAGTTTCTCTTTTTTGCAAGTTACACTTAAAACTTGATCGATGGGCACTCCTTTTCTATCCAGTCCCGAGGATTAGGAGGTCCGTACATGCAATCTGCGACATATGAAAAGTCAGCCTTTGGTTTTGCAAGCTCCTTTTTCATGGCAGCGATGTGGCTTCAGATGCTGTTCTCATCTTCGCCATCCCACACTTCAATAACCTAAGAAAACAATGTCCGCACCTATCACGTTTTCAATTAATGATTTGTTACATGCCAATGCCAGGCAACCGATGCTTACAGCAGTAGGTGTTTTCGTTCTTTTCGCTGTTGTCTCGCCACTGCTCAATGTATTGTTGAGGCTATTTGGTAGGCACAATTTCCCGCACTGGATCTTTATCTTTCTTCTTTCGTACTCGCCATGAAGCGCAACGATTTCCCCAGGAATCCTGAAAGTTTAAAATGTCAAAATTTTATTACATCTCATAATAGATACCAATTTTCGGTTATTACTTCACAGCAGAGCTAGAAACTGGCAGATCTGCAAGTTTATAGCATGCTTTGAAACATTCTGAATCATTAAGACTAAATGTGCAGTTTTTTTTTAAACATTGTGCTGCTTTCAATAAAGGTTTGCTTACTGGTGTATTCTAAAACATGAATCAAGATATTAAATTATGCAAATTAGGGTTCAGAGTGGTTAGGAGATCTGCAACGTGCTAGGTCACTGTCACATGCAATGCAGCCTCAGGTTTCCCTTCACTTGTATCACAGGAAAAGCACAGACCTCATTACCACCCAAGTTGAGTGCGGGAGCAGTGCACATGCTAGCTAATATGAAACCTATATGTAAATACCCCCTAGTAATCACAGCAATTATGCTAAATATATCGCCCAAGGCATACTTCTGTGCAGTAGACAAAAAAAGTTGTAAAGCTTACATATCCGGTGCCAGTGCTGTCAGCCAAACTGGGTTATTTTGCAACAAGTGCTTTCCCTGCTTCCTCGTACAGCTTTCCTGGTTGCCTAAACAAAAACCTGCGTTACCAGAAAGGTCAGTGAGCTATGTGTAATAAAATTAAAAAGAAAAGATTGCACATCTCTACAAATAGCATAATGACCGCAAATAACCAAATCGAGGCGCTGAAAAATGTGTAAATCAAGTGTGTTGTACTGACGAAGCTAATGGCCGTTTCATATACAACGCAGACAAACTTCTGACTTAATTGAGGTAGTAGGAATAGCAGAATGCAACAGAATACTTTGATTGTAGTATTCACCCAATGTGAATCAGGCACGCATTCTTTCTTATAATTACTAAACTTGCTGTGAATTAATTTGGCAGAAGCTCGCAGAAATAACTAGGTTGACAAAATTGCAACGCTATTTGCAGCTGAAGCCTAAATCCTCTGACTATCAGGTGCTTGGGGTAGGCCCCGAAATCAAGTACAGTGTGCTGATGTTAGGTGCAACCTGCACACTTGGGCTGTGGAATTACATAGCTTTTTTGTGTTGCAGTTTGTCCACTTTGTTACTTTTGTGTATACACACAGAATAAGTGTGTAATAAAAACGCCCAAATCCAGCCTAAACACAACATGCATTGATTGTTAAAGTGCAGTTCAATCCTAGCAAGAACTGTGTGCCAATGAAATGTCTGCTAGAGCCTCATAATACTTGCCTTTCAAAACAGGCCTACATCAGATAATGCATACTGATGTCTGACAATGTATAGCAAACCCTCCCTATAACAAATCACATTACTTGATGTCCTGCATAAGCTTAGGATTGCAGTGCATACATTCTATACTGGATTATTGAAGTGCAGTGGTGTCGAACTTGGCTTAGTATGAAGTGAGAATTCACATGACACTGGTCGGGCACCATGCATGATGGCTCTTTGCCTTTTCTCATGCCAACGTTTACAGGCAGAGTCCTGCCACTCTACCACATGCCATATAATCACCAACGAGACAGCTGTGTAGCTGCTCAAAGCACTGCTGCTATCACAAGCCTTTGGACTGTTGAACAGCAATCTTAGAGCCTTCGTGCTTGTAACGAGATAGTGCTTAAAGCAATTTCAATTTTCTGTCCTGATGGCTTGTTATAATGAGGGCTTGGTTCACAGATGTTCTTGTACCATATGCATATTCATAAATTACGTGAGTCATACATTAAAATTTTAGCGGCATTTTCATAACTGCAGAGTGTGAACTTCAGTACACAAAATATGCCTATCGAATGAACTGAAATACACAGTCAATTTTTTTAGGTTCTCTACGCGCTGACAACGAAACTGGAGCTAGCTTACGTGCTTTAGTTGTCCTGAACATTTGAATAGCAGCAGATTAGATGTTACAAAAATGCAATTCCCCAAAAGCCTTCCCTTTCTACTTCTACAGTGCTACTGGACTGATTTTTTGGGTGCTAATGCCCCAGGGTGACTTGCCGGCTCTGAAATTTGAAAGTGGAACATTCCACATTAGCTGACCACCCCTTGCTTTGGTATGCACCACAATTGAGTACATGAGCCTTGGCTTCTTTACTTTGCGAAAAAGTGACTAGTAATCGCAGCCTTTTCTTTTCAACGACAGTGGTAAGCTCGCAGTCAGGATTTGGTAATACCTGCCATATGCACTCCAACCCAATTTTATTCTTCTGTAAATTTCTTTCTCGTGATCAGGTCCCCTGTGAGTAATTGACCTAGATAAACGTACTCCTCAGACTCTAGAGGCTGACTGGTGATCCTGAATTCTGGTTCCCTTGCCAGGCTATTGAACATTATCTTTGTCTTCTGCATAGTCGTCTTCAACCCAATTCTTACACTTTCTCGATTAAGGTTCTCAATCATTGTTGTAATTCGTCTCCATTGTTGCTGAATAGGACAATGTCATCTGCAAACCGAAGGTTGCTTAGATATTCGCCGTGGTCCTCACTCCTAAGCCTTCCCAGTCTAAGAGCTTGAATACTTCTAAGCATGCAGTGAATAGCATTGGAGAGATTGTGTCTCCTTGCCTGACCCCTTTCTTGATAGGTAACTTTCTACTTTTCTTGGGAGAACCAAGGTAGCTGTGGAATCCTTGTAGATGTTTGCTAAGATATTCACGTATGCCTCCTGTACTCCTTAATTAGGCAATGCCTCTATGACTGCTGGTATCTCTACTGAATGAAATGCCTTTTCATAATCTATGAAAGCCATGTAGAGAGGTTGATTGTACTCGGCAGATTTCTCGATTATCTGATTTATGACATTGATATGATCCATCGTAGAATATCCCTTCCTGAAGCCAGCCTGTTCTCTTGGTTGGCTGAAGTCAAGTGTTGGCCTGATTCTACTGGAAATTATCTTGGTGAATATTTTATACAATACTGAAAGCAAGCTAATGGGTCTATAATTCTTCAGTTCTTTAACGTCTCCCTTCTTATGGATTAGTATAATGTTGGCGTTCTTCCAGCTCTCTGGTACACATGGAGTTGTGAGGCATTGCGTATAAAGGGCCGCAAGCTTTCAAGCATGATATCTCCTCCATCTTTGATACATCTACTGTTATTCCATCTTCTCCAGCAGCTTTGCCCTGGTCATGTCTTTCAAGGCCCTTCTAACTTCAGCGCTAGTTATAGAAGGAGCCTCTGTATCCGGTTCATCACATATAGAATGAAAGTAGCTTGGCTGTTTTGGGCACTGTACAGGTACAATCATTGCACTCTACCGGTGCTAACATATGGGGCAGAAACTTGGATGTTAACAAACAAGCTCGAGAACAAGTTAAGGACCGCACAAAGAGCGATGGAACGAAAACTTAGGACTAACGTTAAGAGACAGGAAGAGAGCGGTGTGGATCAGAGAACAAACGGGGATAGCCGATATTCTAGTAGACATTAAGCGGAAGAAATGGAGCAGGGCAGGCCATGTAATGCGTAGGTAGGATAACCGGTGGACCATTAGGGTTACAGAATGGATACCAAGAGAAGGGAAGCGCAGTCGATTTCGGCAGAAAACCAGATGGGTTGATGAAGTTAGGAAATTTGCAGGCGCAAGTTGGAATACGCTAGCGCAAGACAGGGGTAATTGGAGGTCGCAGGGAGAGGCCTTCGTCCAGCAGTGGACATAAAATATAGGCTGAAGATGATGATGATGATTATGATGATGTTGAATCGCAGCCTGAGGTCTTGTGGTTACCACAGAAACACTGCAACAAATGCAGCAGCATTTTGCAGCACAATACCCCAGTCCAATGGGCATATTCAGTGACACTTGAGCGAGTGTACTTCGCTGTTAGTGTCATTCGCAGGCTGTCAGGCTGAAATGTTTAGCGACACTTGCAGTGGAGTGCATTTGCCAGCGAGTGTGTTCGACGAACTCACTTCGCTGCGCTAAGTGTGTAGCCTCGATAATGCTTCAAAAAATGCCCATAGAAGGGTCCGCATTAATTCCAAATTTTTTTTGCGATTTCGAATGTTATGAGCTTCCTAATGACAAAAGCAAAGCGAAAGCAAGATGGGTGTAATGAAGAAGAGTAACGTGTGCCTCAGCAGCATCGCCACCGGCATGAGCTCGTGGTTGCTGTCCTTGGCCAAACGCTTGACTGCTACCCGTCCGCCTGCATCCGTTGCTAATAAACCTCTTAGCAAGTGGTGGAGTCTGCTGGGTTTCGACCACCCTGGAACTTCGGAGTCGCACTCTACCCCCCATCATGCTCGACGACGCAAGCGGAACTCCTCCAACTCCTCCAACGGCGCTGCCCACCCTGGTTTTTGCCAGCGCCTTGCGTCTGCCAGATCCCCCTATCTTCTCCGGCACAGATGAAAAAGACGTTGAAGATTGGATTTCCTCATACGAGCGAGTGAGTGCTCATAACCATTGGGACGATGCTACCAAGTTCTGAACCGTAGCATTCTATCTCTCGGACGTTGCGAAACTACGGTATTTAAACCATGAAGGCGACCTCACTACGTGGTTGGTCTTCAAGACCATGTTTACCCAAGTTTTCGGTCGGCAGCAGTAAGAAAGCTCCGTGCGGAACACCGTTTGCGCACACGATCCCAGAGATCGGAGAGAATTTCACGAGCTACATTGAGGACATTGTTGACCTTTGCAAACGGGTGAACGCGTCGATGTCAGAGGAGGAGAAGATCAACATATAATGAAGGGTATTGTGGACGACGCATTCCAAATGTTATTATCGGAGAGTCCTCGCACTGTCGTTGAAGTAATAAAATTGTGTCAGAGTTACGACGAGTTGCTCAGGCAACGGCTTCACACCAGACGTCCCGCTGCGCCCCGACTCTGTGTCCAGCTTGGTGTCAGCGACGACCATGCTACCGTTTATCAAGATTCAGGAATTCGTTCGTGCAGAGGTCGCTCGCCAGCTATATTTGATGTCTTGCGTCCCGGAACCACCACCCGCTTTGGCACCTACGATCCGCGACTTCATCCAGGAGCAAGTTTCGCAAGACATTCCTCCAGCACGTGATCCGACGCCAGTCACGGCACCTCTCACGCACGCAGAAGCAGTTGCCCGACCTCGCCCCAAACGCTCTCGCCGCCCGCTAAGGATCGACAACCGACCTTTTCGCCGCTCCTATGCCGTTACCAGATCGACAGCATTTTCCGACTTCTCAGCCACGAGTCTGAGCTTACCCCCAACAATGGCGCACCTTCGATGACCGTCCATATGTTTTGCTTGTGGTGGTGCTACATGTGGTGCGCCATTGCCGTCGTCGCATGCTTCCTTTCCCGAACATCTGGCGAGCGCCACCGTTCCCCGCTCAATTTTCATTTTCGCCTTCCAGCCTTCCTATACCTCTTTTTTCCTGATCACTCACCTGCGCCTACCCGCCGCTCACCATCTCCACGTCATCGCTCGCTTTCTCCGATGCGTCGGCGTTCCGGACCCACCGAGCAGGAAAACTGATGGCCGCAGTTCCCGAGTCATGTACTGCGTCTACGCCGAAATGCTCAAGTCCTCGTCCCTCTCCAGCCAACGTAATTGAAGTGTATGTCGAAGGAGTCGCCGTCCTGGCACTTGTCGATACTGGAGCCGCAGTATCTGTAATTTCCGCGAAACTCTGTCGCATGCTAAAAAAAAAAGTTCTGACGCCTTTATCCGACCTCTTCCTTCGAACCGCGACCGCTCAAAACATTACGCCTCTCGCTGCCTGTACTGCTCGAGTCTTCATTCAAGGTTCTGTATACCGTCGAATTCGTCGTGCTGCCCTCGTGTTCCCATGACATTACATTAGGCTAGGACTTCCTTGCAAATAACAACGCAGTTATTGACTGTTGCCACACCGAACTAGCACTTTCTGCACTTCACGATTTTGAGACAATCGACGACTACCCTTCTAGTGATAAACTGTTTGTGTCGGAAGACAATGCCGTTCCTTCGTGCTCTTCTCTGCTTGTCCCTGTGTCGTGCGCTGCTATTTCTGAGGGCACTGTTAAGTGTACACCCTCTAAAGTGTTCCTTCGCCGCAAGTTCTCTCCGCTGCCCTTTGCTCTTCTTACTCTTCGCAGTGGCGCCACGAAGATGCTCGTCGACAATCCCACTGCGTGCCCTTTACCTTTATTTCATGGCAAATGCTTAGGCCTTGTTCAGCTGTTCGACACCTTTTGCATCTTTGACGCTCCTACGGCTTGTACTCCTACGGACCTTAGCGCACTTTCTTGTGACCCTGCGGTTGATCAGTCCATCCTAGACGCTTTCAACCGCTCCATCGACGATGAAACGTCATCTTCACAAGAAGCCAGCTGCTCACTGTGCTGCAGAAGTTCCGCGCCTCTTTTGACAGCCCTGCTTCCGGTTTGGGTCGCACATCAACCGTTTTTCACCAGATAATACCGGCAGTCATGCACCTCTACGGCAACGCCCTTATCGGGTATCCGCTCGGAGCGCCGTGTAATTGATGACCAGGTTGATGACATGCTCAAGCGTTGCGTTGTACAGCCTTCGAACAGTCGCTGGGCGTGGCCGGTCGTTCTTGTTAAGAAAAGGATCTCTACTCGATTCTGCGTCGACTACCGACGTCTGAACAAGATAACGCGCAAAGACGTTTACCCGTTACCGCGCATCAACGACGCCCTCGACTGTTGGCGGGAGCGGAGTTCTTTTCTTCGCTGGATTTACGTTCCGGATACTGGCAAGTCCCTATCGCCCATGTGATCAACATAAAACAGCATTTGTGACACCTGACGGATTATATGAACTTACGGTGTTGCCTTTCGGCCTGTGTAACGCTCCAGCCACTTTTGAGAGGATGATGGACAATATTTACGCGCATCAATGGAACACGTGTCTCTACTACCTGGACGCCGTCGTGTCTTTTCCGCTGATTTCCTTACACATCTCAGCCGTCTCGAGCACTTCTCAAATGTCTTACTGACGCGGGACTTACCTCAACTTAAAAAATGGCGTTTGGTGCCCGAAAGCTCACCATTCTTGGCCATGTTGTCTCGCGAGACGGCATTCTTCCGGACCCAGCCAGCTCCGCGCCGTCGCTGACTTTCCAAAATCGAAGAAGACAAAGGACTTCGAAGTTTCGTTGGTTTATGTTCGTATTTCCGACGTTTTCATTCGAAATTTCGCATCCATATTGCACCCCTGACAGACCTTCTAAGCGGTAACAACGAGCTTTCAGCTTGGTCGCCCGCCTGCGATGACGCCTTCACGAAATTACGCCGCCTGCTAACCTCGCCACCTATCCTCCGCCACTTCGACCCTGCCGCCCCCACCGAGGTCCACAGCGATGCCAACGGCGTCAGACTCGGTGCCGTACTCGCGCAACGGAAGGCGGGGTTCGATGAATAGTCGTCGCCTACGCGAGCCGAACTCTTGACAAAAGCCGAGGCTAATTACTCGGTTACAGAGAAAGAGTGTTTAGCCATTACTTGGGCCCTTAGGAACTTCCGCCCTTATTAAAGACGATAGTCTTTCTTGGGGAACTTAAACGCTGAAAATTTGGTCTGTCTGTCTGTCTGTCTGTCACCCGATTCAGCCACCCGGCCAAAATTGGACCACTGCTTACCGCCCACACTACTTAAACTGGTACGGCTGTTCATACTTGTGAACGTTATCGATCACAAAGTAAATTTACGCATATCTGAGGCGCAACATCACTAGGTTATTAGGAGGTGTGTTCCTTTAATAGAAAATACATAGATACCTAACTCTAAAGACCCTAGTTTCTTAAGCTGCGCTGAAAACGCCATGCTATGCGCGTTTTATTTGCAGCCTGTCGCTGCAGCCAGCCTCACGTGCAAGCTCGCGCGAGCAAACGCCGCTGGCGCGCAGCGAAGCATAGACCGCTGCATAGACGGAACGCACGGAGTAATACATTTAATGGTCGTACTTCTTGCGCAGCTTTTACAGCGTTGCACCTGGCTGATGTATGAAACGGAGTATAGGATGGCTAATTTAGCAGTACAGAGTTTGGAGGCACATAACCGTAATCCGTAGCGTTCATTAATTAGGAATACATATTGTACTGGTTTTTGCATTAGTAAATTAAAAATCAATGCGTTAGAAATGGCGTCGAATGCGTTAGAAATGGTGTAGGAAACGCTACGCGTTAAAAGAAGCCGACTGAAGCCGCGGCTCTGCAGCCGGCTTTAAGTCAACGGTAATAAAAGGTCCCAACAGATGGCGCGAGAGCAGGGCGAACGCGGTAAATTTGAATTGAATTCAGCAAAATCTCCATTGCATCCATCATGGAGAGTGGAGGGAGGGGAAGAGCGTGAGGGGTGGGAGGGTGGACAAGGAGGGTGTTACTTATCAGGGGTGGCAGAAGACTATCGTCTTTCGATGTCATTTGCAGCGAAGCAAGCAGATATGCGGCCAACTTTTTTGTATGGTTACATTTCGACGTCATCACTGACCACCACGCCCTTTGTTGGCTGTCCACCCTCAAGGACCCATCTGGCCGACTTGCTCGCTGGCCCTTAAGCTACAGGAATACGACATCCGCGTTCTTTACCATTCTGGCCGCAAACACACGGACGCTGACGCCCTTTCTCGCTCACCGGTCGCAGCTGACAACGCTTGCCTATCCGCCCTTGAGCCCGCACTTACATCACATGCACTGCACAACATGCCGTCGGAGCAGCGCAAGGATCCCTGGATCAGTGCTCTCATCACCATCCTTTCTGATCCATCCACCTCTTCACCATGTCGCGCTCCTCGCCGCCAGGCTACCCACTTCTGCATTCGCGATGGCCTCCTTTATCGTCGTAATTACCTTTCAGATGGACGCATGTTTCTTCTTGTGATACCTCGACATCTCAGTGACCTTATCTGCGACTCTTTCCACGCCGACCCTAGTGCGCGCATGCCGGCCTCTTCAAGACCTACGCTCGACTACGCCTCCGATTTTATTGGCGCGGCATGTATAACTACGTGCGAAAGTTCGTTCGCTCCTGTACTCAGTGCCAACGCCGAAAATTACCTCTCGGACAAGTCTACCCGTCACAACCCCTTCCCTGCCCTAGTCGTCCCTTTGATCGTTAAAAGTCGTCCCTATCAGTCGTCCCTATAGTCGTCCCTATCATCGATAAAAATGCACTGTTTCAAAGGTTCCTTAGTCAAAACGCCTCCGATTTACAAGCGTTTAAGAAACATAGAAATAAAACAAATACTTTTGCGCAGACAAAAAGAACGATACTTTTATAATTTGTTTAATCACGAAGTATCTAGAAAACCGGAACTTGTCTGGAAAAGGCTGAATTCTTTCTTAGAAGGTTATTCTAAAGAAAACACTGGCCCCACTGAGATTAAATTAATAACGATACATTCACTGGCCGTAAGCTAGCTAACCTTTTTAACAATTTTTTTTGCCTCTGTCGCAAGCAGTGTGCATAATACTTCCTGCATGGAATATATGCATTCGAGAACATGTGAATCTGCGTATTTGTTTCCCGTCTCCCAGCCAGAAGTTGTAGCAAGTTTTTATCCCTCAAAAATAGCTACTGCCCCGACCCTGATGATCTACAAATTCGACCGGTCAAGTACGTACTTGACATCATTGCGCCAGCCCTAACACATGTGGTCAATCTAATCTTTTCTTCTGGCGATTTCCCGAGACAGCTACAAGTTGCTAAAGTTACGTTATTTTCAAAGGTGGTGACAAAAATAATGTATCAAACTACAGGCCTATTTCCATACTGCCCATTTTTTCCAAAGCTATTGAAAAGTTAATACACATAAGAATGAATAGTTTTTTGAGTCGCCATAACATAACGCCGTTTCAATTCGGCTTTAGTAAAAAACGTTCCACAGAATCCGCGTTACTTCTTCAAAAAGAAATCATACTAGGTGGTTTTGAGCGTCAACTTTACATAGTTGGAATATTTATCGATTATTCAAAAGCCTTTGATCGGATTAATCATACCACACTTTAAAAAAGCTACAGCATTACGGATTCCGTGGGGCATTTTTTACACTTATGCAAAGCTACTTGAGTGATCGCAAGCAGCAGGTACAACTTAATAACTATAAATCAAGCTTTCGGTCCCTAAACAGCGGAGTACCACAGGGAAGCATCCTAGGGCCTCTACTTTTTAATGTATATATTACGACGTAGTAAGAATAGATGAAAATACCCAATTTATAGTTTATGCTGACGATACTAGTTTTTTTTTTTAGGATCAGATTTATCGGAAATTCAAACCAGAGCAAATAACGTACTCGCGAAACTGCATACCTGGAGTTTGAACAACTCGCTAACTAAATACGTCAAAAACAAAAGCTATTTTATTTAGAGCTAAAAGCAAGAAAGTCAACTTTGATTTAGCGCTTTTTCTTGGTCCATCAAAAATTGAGGTGGTTCCTGCTGTGAAATGTCTTGGTGTACTCTTTAATGAAAACATGTCCTGGGATTTGCAGTCTGATTCTGTTGTTCCAGTCTTTCTCGCACGGTTGGTATATTATCGCGCACACGTTTTCTTTTACCTGAGAAAGTAAAACTGTTATTGTATAACTCGCTTTTCCTTTCAAAACTGTGCTATTGCTACCTAGTCTGGGGAACCACCACAATTTCCAACATTCTGAGGATTTCTAGATTACAAAAAAGGGCTGTCCGTTTGATTGCCAATGCTCCATATAACGCGCACACAAGGCCCCTCTGTAAAAATCTAAACGTAATACCTGTTGACGACTTGTACGAATCTTTACTAATAAAACGCAACAAACGAGGCATTAAAACAAACAATGTGTGCTTGAAATAACTTGCTAATTTGACTGAAAGATTTCATGTTTATGACACGCGCGGAATCACTTTTTGGTTTACGCCACGGACCCGTACTAATTATGGCCGACAAATGATCGCCTATACATTGCCTACTCTTTTAACAACCAGCATTGTTTTCTGTAATGCAGCTGCTATCAAGTTTTGATTTTGAACTGGAAAGTTTCTCCAAGTTTTCATAAATTTTGATGTCGTACAGAAAAGTATATTTGCTTTTCAATGTTAATTTCAACACTGTTAGTTTTATTTTCCGATGTATAGTTTTGCCATTGTAAGCTTGTCGCATAGGAACTTTTTTGTTGTTGTTGTTGTTGCCCCTGTCAAAGTGCAATTATCGGGTACAGACCCCGTCAAGCCTTTTTTTTTTGGCTTTTAGTCTGTGCCCCCAGCATTTTGTACATGTTATAATGTACCATAATGCCGAAATAAAATGAAATGAAATGAAATGAAATTGACATATCGGACCGCTACCATCCACTCCAGCAGGGAAGCGCTGGATTATTGTTGCCGTGGATCACTTGACCCGTTATGCTGAAACCGCCGCTCTGCCGACTGCCACCGCCTGCGACGTTGCATCGTTTCTGTTACACAATTTCGTTCTGCGCCACGGTGCCCCTCGCGAACTTCTGAGTGATAGAGGCCGAGCCTTTCTTGCCAATGCTTTGAAGGCCCTACTCGACGAATGCCGAATCATTCACCGCACAAGTACAGCGTACCATCTACAAGCTAACGGCATGACAGAACGCTTCAACCGTACTCTTGGTGATATGCTATCAATGTACGTCGCCTCTGGTCATTCAAATTGTGACCAAGTTCTCCCTTTCGTGACGTATGCGTACAATACTGCGGCCCAAGCAACTACTGGATTTTCCCCGTACTTTCTCCTATATGGCCGAGAACCATCTAATACGTTCGATTCAATTCTTCCATATAAACCTGATGCATCCGAAAGTACTCCGCTGTCTGAAGCTGCTCGACATGCTGAGGAATGCCGCCAGCTTGTCCGCTCTTTTTCCACCGAGGACCAGTGGCAGCAGCAATCCCGTCAACCTGCCGACTGTTCTGCACCAACATTTTCCCCTGGCTCTCTGGTCTGGCTTCGGGTACCCGCTACCACACCGGGCCACTCCGCAAAACTTGTCGCGAAATACCTCGGACTCTACCGCGTTCTGGAGCAAACGTCCTCCGTCAATTACCTCGTGGAGCCCCTCAAGCCACCGACAGACCTGCGCATTCGCGGCCGCGAACTTGTCCACGTCTGTCGCATTAAGCCGTATTACGACCCAATAGTAGTGTCTTCGCCTTGAGCCGCCAGGATGGCGCCTTTTTCGGCGGAGGGCGATTGTAATGAAGAGGGGTAACCTGTGCCTCAGCAACATCGCCATCGGCATGAGCTCGTGGTTGCTGTCCTTGGCCGAACGCTTGTGACTGCTACCCGTTTGCCTGCATCCGTTGCTAATAAACCTCTTAGCACCGGAAAGATTTTTCAGGGCCCCATGGTATCATCAATCCTTAAAGGGCAACTCCGGCGATTTTTCGATGTCAACGTATGTCGATGAAATTCGCTGGGTCTGTTCCTCTGAATACCTCCGTCATGTCCTAAAAAAAGCAGGCTTGAGAGTTGCACAGATTTTTACAAATGAATTTAGTTTATTGCCTTGAGCAGCCTACCTTACCCCCTCCTCAGTTATAGGCCACATTGTGTATGACGTCAGGAATGGTCCACGCAGAGCATGCCGGGATCATGCAGACGACAGCGACGAGAGCGTGCAGGAGTCGACGATCGTGAGCTAGTGCTTGGCGTGAGATTTGCTGTCGCGAGAAGTTGCATTCCCTGTGGACGGGCAAGTGATGCGGGTTGGCAAGCGTGTTGCGTTGTTGGCTGCACGAACTTCAGCCCTCGCCAGCCGCAAACACAGTTTGAGCCGATGCCGATCGCGTTCAACCGAAGTTAAGCCTATCACAGTGGCCAAGTTCGTGCGTCTGCTGCTGGCGGACCAGACCCACTGATGTGAAGCTAATTAAGCTATTAGGATGAGGAAAGCTGCTTCTGTAGTTCAGTTTGACTATACGGATTTGAAATAAACCATTCCTCATTTCGTACAGTGCACACGCAAAAAGCGACAACACGACGCGCAATCAACATCCGTATACGTTGCTGTTCTCGAATGCGGCCAGTCGCACTCGCCGGCGCTTCCCTAAATGAAATGTGACTACGCAAATCCATGGGTGTGTTATTACCTATTGTTATGCTGACATTATTTAGCTTACGAGGTGCACTGTTTGCCTCGTATCCCAAATGGGCAGCAAGCGGAGGCCCCTTCGATACAGCATGCGTAAACAACCGTCTCGTTCAGCTGCCAACGTACGATGTCATACTTCATGACATCGGCGTTTCCGCGAGAAAACTATACTTCTCAAAATGAACGATCATACGCGCAATGTCCCAATCTATGTCTACTTTACGGAACACTAATTGTGTGCATGAAGAGAATACGAAGAATAAGCAGGCTGCACAACGCTTCCCTACTATACGCGGTCTCCCGCTCGCTGTTTCGAAGGTGCGTGGTATCAGCGCGACCCAGAGTGATGTAACGGTGCTTACATGCACAAAATCGACGTGTTTTGATATGTTCTGACATTAATTGATGTCACCGATGAGCGGCTATCTCAAGCGAACGACGTACGAGTGGTCACTGTACCTGCCGATGTAAACAAATGCACCGGTCGGTGCTTTGGACTGTCAGCGGCGTTCTTGTGGGATACAAATGCGGAAAGTCGTGCTCCACATCTTACAGTGAGCATGCGAAGCGGTTCCCTGAGAGGGGTAAAACACCTAAAATAGCAAGCAGCACGTATATCAGTGGTTAGGGCTACCCTTGGTCTTCATGTCGCAGCGCGATATGTTGCGCATGGGTGCTGGCTCTAGTGGTGGAGGACGGCGATTCGTGGCTATTGAATTCTTCTGAATCATAACTGCCACTGTTTGACAGATCCGAATAGGTGGTGCAGCTTACATGCAATGTCACCCGAAGGTCCCCGAAGGTCCGGCGCGGTCACGAATAAGCTGAGCGTCTGCTCTTCGCCGGTTTCGTTCACCCCGCGGGCGAGACCGGCATGCATTGCGCGCCTTCCCCGCCGGTGATACATTCGTGACGTCACACGCAGAGGTTCGCTCGGCTGCTTGCTCAGGTTTCGGTTTCGTTTTTGCGCTTTTTTGCTTATTTAAAATTATTTTCGAATTTGCGGAACAATTCTGCTATCAGTGGTGCGTACAGGAGGGTCTCGGGAACCTAAATATTTTATTAGCTCGACATGGTAAAAAAATCGCCGGAGTTGCCCTTTAATGACAAGTAAATTTTGTTATCTAGCACCACGCCGCCGAAGAGACACTCAGCGAGGTGAAGTGGACTCGCTCGAAGTGTCACTAAATTTTGTCATGTGACTGTGACATAATACTACGTCAAGTGGTATTGCATTTTTGTGGTACAATCGAAGGATGTGTATACAAATGCAAGCAGCATGTGCCCTAATGTAATTTAGTGCTTTGCTGAATTTTTCTTAATTATGTTGTCAGCTTTTACATCATAGTTTACACCTAATGATAAAAATCATTTACATGAATCATGCTTATTTTTGCACCGTTTTAGATAAAGCCCCTAAGTATGAACTGGTTGCATGTGAATCTGCATGCTCATGCCAACATACTTCTCTTAGCTGTCAGTTTAGAATTATTGCACATTGGCCAAAACTGAATGAGCAACATTGCATGCTTGCATTGACAGTACTTTGCACACACACATGCTAAAAACACAAAGGACAAAAAGATGCAACAGGAGGCTCACTTCGTTTAGTACCTGCAGCAGACTCGATAATTCTTACTTGAAGGGACTGCAGAATTTCACTTGAATTACCAGATGCAAGCATAAATATGACTTGGCACAGCATATTAGATTACTATAATGAGATATACTTCTAATCACATTTTCAAAATGAATTGCAAATTCTTGACTGCTTTTTTACAGCATCTGACTTCAAAAGAAAGTTTTCTATTCTAGCACGGGCAGCCAGTTCTTTTCTGCTCGTGCTTTTGACTGCTTTGACACTTGCAGACAGGCAAGCAGCTTTATTTTCGGCTGTCTGAAAGATATATGAACGCAAATTGTCCAGCTAGAAGTGACAAAGGTAACTGATATTTCCGGTACGGACAAGAAAAATGTATGAATTGCCAGAATTAACCAAATGGTGCCGTTTGAATTTAGCGGTTTTAAGTACATTAAAAACATATCGAGTCAAACAAAATCCCAAGTATGTTTGAATTAACTGAGAGCACGAAATGTCCCCGTTTGAATTATTGCGGGTTTACTGTACTTAAGTGATTGAGTGCAACAATACACCATTGCAAAAACAAGGTGCGCAAAAGTGTACATAAACTGCCTCTCAAATTCCATATGAGCAGAGGTCGTGAAACAACCGCTGGATGAGTCATTGCCTCTTTTCAAAGTGCATCCCAGCTCGATGTTTCTCAATAGCCATCTGAATGTCCAGTGGCACTGGTGGGAGCGTGTATGACATAAATGTAGGTGCTAGTTGCAGCGGCATTTGTGCTACTTCAACGTCCAAAACATCCACAACCCTGCAACAGGTTAAAATACCCACAGCTATAAAACACCAAAATAATCTCAGAATTTTTCTACAGTAAATAAAGGGAGGGTAGTCAACCAGAATTTTAATAAGTCCTCCAAAAAAGACGGATATTCCCGCAGACAGCAGCCATTGACTGATCATGGGCTGCTGTGGGCATATTTAAAATATATTCAAGAGTGGTACATTAGCAAGGAGTGACTGACGTAGTAGTTGGTTCGCGACATTGAAACAGTGCTACCAGACGAGAAGAGACAATTATGATTGCTTTTAACGTAACAATGAAATGTGCAATGATGTACAGACTGTTTAAAGCTCTAAAATTGCTCCGAAGTGTATTAAACATGGCATGTGCAGACTGTGTCTCAAAGCAAGGAAAGAACTATTTGCACCAACCATTTAAAAATAGCAATTTGAATTAACTGCAATTATACAGGTCAGCGGCTTCATGGTACACATGAAGCTATAAACAGCTCCAAGACTTCACCAGGAGTTACGTCAGGACTATGAAAACTTGTTGGTCGTTGTCTTATGTATGAGTGATGCAGCAGCCAGTTTTTTAACCAGCAGCCGACATATCTGACCAACCTGTGACTTCAGTAGCAATTACAAGGACAACTGAAACACAGCAATCACGCCTTATTACTCACAGAGCAATCACGCAGCTTGTTAGACCTTCATTTCCAGCTTGTATTGAAATTTTCATTTTTGATGTTATATCAGCTATCACTGTGAATTACCTGTGTGTGGGCTCTCATAAAAAGCTCAGTGCTTACATACCACTACTCTCGACCATATGAAACAAAGAAAGAGCGAAAGAAGTAATTATAGCAATGGTTGTCTACTATTTGTACAAATGAGTATTCACTGAGTAGAACAGTAGAGTATCATGAGTGCCTGGTCATTAGAGCAATGAGAGGACACGCCCTTGGTGAAAACTGGGCAGCGAGAGTGCGATGAGCAGATTCCTATCTAATCTTTTGTCATGACTGTTCATGCGACTCAAGAGGGATAGAGGTGAATAGATCATTTAGCTGGTTACAGACAATAGGAAGCCTCCGATATTCTTTACAGTGGTCAAGAAGACAGTGGTGAGCCACTGCAACATGCCAAAACACAAGTCGCTTATCTTCAAGAGCCTTCCTCTACAGCTAATGACAAAGTTACAAATAATTTCATAGCATGAGGGCGATTCAGAAAGTAATGCCTTCAAGCCCACTACTTTGCCAATAGTACTGCAAATATCTTGAAATCTTTATCATTATTGCATTAATGTTTAAGCTATAGAATAACACTTGTCTCACCTTTCTATCTCTTCTCGTTCCAGAGTAATCGATCAATCCGTGCCATCCAGTGGTGACGTCCAGTTGAAACAGCGGACTGTAATAAAATTTCTGGCTGTGGAAAGTTGTGCGCCCGTCAACATTGATCGCCGTCCGAGTGCAGTTTACGGGGATGCCTGTGTATCAACACAGGCATCCCCCTAAACTGCACTCGGACGGAGGTCGCCAAGGACTGTGAAAGACCAAAATCCACCCGCATCAAATCTCCATACAAGCCGCAACCTTCCGGTGTCAGAAATTCAATTACAGCCCGCTGTTTCAACTGGACGTCACCACTGGATGTCATGAATTGCTCGATTACTGCGGAACGAGAAGAGATAGGAAGGTGCGGCAAGTGACATTCTATTGCTTAAACATCAGTGCAACAATGAAAAAGAGACCAAATGTTTGCAGTACTATTGACAAAGTAGTACGCTTACAGACATTACTTTCTGAATCGCCCTCGTATATTACAACGAAAATGATAAATACCTGTGCTCGTGGCATGATAGGCGATTCTTTCAATTCAAAGCACCAGTTAAACTCTACGGTAGTTTACTGCAGTGCACATACAGACACACGAATAAAAGAAATAACAAGCATGGGCATCACAAGTGACTGTTTACTGACATGTCAAGGACCAATAAATATCGCATTTGGTGGGCATGCACTCGAGAAAAATCTGCAAGAAAGGTGACCATCGAATAAGTGCCACTCATAAGATTGCGCTCAAAATGGTAAAGGCTTGTGGATGCTTCACTGCCGCAAACAGAAGCATTCTTTTTATTAAAAATGCCTCCAATAATGCAAACTGTGACATGCTGTTTTGCTCCTGCTAGAATCTGTCTACTGAAGTTGCGACGCACATTCACATGCAAACTGCATGTATGCCAAATGTGCATACACATCCTCTTTCTTGCTTTTTGAGTATACTCCTTAAGACGCTCGTTTGCACATAGTTCTGTCTGGTCAATGTAAACTTTGTCCTGTCAATGTCAACTGTCAATGTAAACTTGGTCGTAAAGGAACACCCGTGCCTTGTTTTATATTGCAAAGTGTTCTTACATTCTTCTTCACATTGCAAAGTTTCATTGTGCAAAGTGTCCTTAGTTGAAAACAAAGACAGACCAGTTATTCTAAAGTTTATTGATTATCTTGAGAAGATGTCTGTTTTTAAGGTAGGCACAAGTTAAAGGGCTCTGTATTGTCCTTCTCTGAGGATTTTTCATACAAGGTTCTTGAGGCACGCAGACATCTGTGGAAAAATTCCGAAAAAGAGAGAGAGAGTGCTAAAGTAAAGCTTCTCTACAATAGACTGAGTGTGGATGGGAATGTTTAGTTGGGATGAAGCGTATAATGCACGCCCCATATCGCTATCCTAGCCGAAACATGGTTGCACGATAACATACTTGATAGTGAATTTGTTCCACGGGGCTACCGTGTGTATCGGAATGACCGTGGGAGTAGAGGTGGGGGTGGCGATCTGTTTAGACAGTCACTGCAAATAGCAAAATGCATGACATACGTAATTTCGAGGGCATATTTTGCAAAGCGCATTACGGAAAGACCAGGTATGTCATTGGGGATTTTTATCGCCCACCGAATTCCTCCATGGATGTTTGGATGAATTACACAACTGCCTTATCACGCATGTGAAGCCTGAGGATCGGTTAATTCTAGCTGGAGATTTTAATTTGCCATATTAATTGGCCATCTTTGCAACAACCTAACTAAAATTGGTGAAAGAATGATTGATATAGCGTTTTCTTTTGATTGATGGAAATCGTTGATGAATTCACTCGAATACAGGCAAACTCTTGTTCAAATGTAGATCTCTTTTTCATTAGTGGCTCAATCTTGCTCAAGCTAGCTGCTCTGTTCCCCCTGGAATATCTGATCATCAAGCTGTGATACTTACGCTTTCTGATGTGTTTTAAAGAAAAGTTGCAAGAGGGTCTCGTTCCCAAACTTTTCACAAGCAGATGACACTTCAATATTAGACTTACTATCATTTGAATTTGCTTCTTTTCGAATTGCACACTGATATTCATTATTGTGGAAGCGTTTAAAGGACCTTATAAATGAGTGTATCTAAAGATTTGTTCCACGAATTGTAAAAAAATCAAAAGGAAAGAATCTCTAGATTTCTCGGGAAACGTTGCAGTTGCGAAGACGGCTCAAACGTTTAAAATCAAAGACCGTACTCTAAAGACGTAAGTATCCCCCAGAAAAGAATTTCTGAACTTGCTTCTCAAGTGAAAGCAAATGTATTGTCTGACAAAGAACGCTATTACGGCCAACAACTTCCAAGTCTCATGTCTTCGTCTCCCGAGAGGTTCTGGAGTTTAATTTCGCCTAATACTGTGACCCTGATGTTTTGAAATTGATGGTGTAGAAACTAGTGATTCCTGCGTTATTTCTAATGCTTTCAATGATCATTTTAAATCTGTTTTTACGAGGGATAACGGAGTCCTGGAAACATTTGATGTGGCAAGCCCACCCCTATCGGATATTGTCATAAGTGAAGAGGGAGTTTTTAATTTGCTTTTGAAACTTGATTTTAAAAAATCTTCAGTTCCTGATGGAGTACCGAATGAGTTCTTAAAACGCTATGCACAATGAGTTTCAAAGTACCAAACAATTCTTGTTTCTAAATGTCAGAAAGATGGTCAAGTTCCGGATGACTGGGCAACTGCTAAAGTCAAGCCCCTACATAAGAGTGGAGATCTCCATTCTATTATAACTATCGACCAATCTCATTAATCTCAACTTCCTGTAAACTACTTGAGCATATAATACATGAGCATATTTCAGAATTTCTAGATAAGCACAATATTTGTCAGGTTGACAACATGGATTCAGGAAAGGATTTTCTACTTGTACTCAGCTGGCAACTACAGTTCACGATTTCGCACTATCAATAAATTCCGGAAAACAGGTAGATGCAATTTTATGGTTTTGCTAAAGCTTTCGATACGGTCTGTCACAATAAATTACTCTTCAAATTGGATTTAATTCTTAAAAATACTCAGCTTCTACATTGGATTTCCAGTTATCTTTCGAATCGAAAACAGTACGTTTTTTTCAATGGTCATTGTTCTCGTACAGTACCGGTTGACTCGGGTGTCCCCCAAGGCTCCGTGCTCGGGCCCCTCCTTTGTTATTTATAAATGATATATCCCATGACATACCTCGTCGGTGCCACCGTGATTGGGCACGGTGGCAACCGACGGGAGACGTCACTAATCCGTTTGCTTTCATCGTGCAGCTCTCCATCGGTCTTTCGTATCCGTGGGTGGCATACGCATGCTGCCGGCGGCATCGTCCAGGGAAGCAAGCGACACAAGCTTCGTCACCTTTCACGAGGCGATGATGACGTGTTCAGCACCTTGGAACTGTTTGCCCCCATCCGCGACAAGGCCCACGTGTGACGAACAACGTCCCCAGCAGCCAGCGCCGCTTCGCAGCGAGCCTATAAGTAGCTTGCCTCCTCGCAACGCGTCCATTGGGCACGGTGGCACCGACGGGATGACGGTCACTAATCCGTTTGCTTTCATCGTGCAGCTCTCCATCGGTCTTTTCGTATCCGTGGGTGGCATACGCATGCTGCGGCGGCATCGTCCAGGGAAGCAAGCGACACAAGCTTCGTCACCTTTCACGAGGCGATGATGACGTGTTCAGCACCTTGGAACTGTTTGCTCCCATCCGCGACAAGGCCCACGTGTGACGAACAACGTCCCCAGCAGCCAGCGCCGCTTCGCAGCGAGCCTATAAGTAGCTTGCCTCCTCGCAACGCGTCCATTGGGCACGGTGGTACCGACGGGATGACGGTCACTAATCCGTTTGCTTTCATCGTGCAGGTAGAAGACAACTGACTACTGTATCCGTTCTAGTGATCCGTTCTTGCTGGTGCTGCCGTGCCCGCAGCTTTGTTACATGCTTGTGAACATGACGATATGGTTAAAAGAGCTGCTTTTGCTAGCGGAGACATTGAGAGCAATCCAGGCCCTGATCTAGCGCAGATCGCAAAACACTTGAAGGAGTTGCAGCCGATATCAAGGAATTAAGAAGGACGGCTTGTTATAGGATAAAAAACTAGATGCCCTGTCATGCCTGGAGTCGACGATAACCTCATGCGTAAAACAAATACAACATACATGAGAGCGCAAGGAAAATGGAAAAACGAATGGACGACTTGGAAAACCAGTAGACGGTCAAACCTAATAGTATATGGTCTAACGGAAACAGAAGGTGAAAACAGTGAAAAGCTAGAACAAACTGTAAATACGACCATTATCCAGGACACGCTTGGCTTGCAGCCCGTTGCCATAGAGCGAATTCATCGTCTCGGTAAACCAGCGCATAACAAAACGAGACCAGTAATCTTTAGGCTTCTGGATTCTAGACAGAAATCTATAATATTAGGAAAGGGGCGCAAGCTAAAAACACAGGTTTGTCTATTGGGAAGATTCTGTAAAAGAACTCGAGAAATAAGGAAAATGCTGTGGAATACCGCCAAGGAAAATCGAGAAAACCATGACAGGGTTTCTTTGTCATTAGACAAGCTTTACATTAATGACCAAGTTTTCGCTTGGGACGAGGACAAGGAGGAGAGAGTTTTACTTCGAAAAAACGCAGGAGCAAAGCGTCCGAACACGCGAAGCCAAGCGCAGTCAAAGAGCTAACGTTATTAAATGTAAACGCGAGAAGCATTTTAAATAAGACTGACGCGCTTGAAAATCTGCTCCTTGAACATAATCCTGACATAGTAGCGATAACTGAAACGTGGCTTTCTCGGCTATCTTAAATCACGAATTTGTGCCTCCCGATTACTCCGCAATTCGAAAAGACAGACAGACTCGTGTGGTGGCGTGGCACTGCTGATAAAGAAATCCCTCCCATACGAACAGTTGCCAAATGTGAGGGATGCTGAGGCTGTTTTCTGCAGAATCACCTGCAACAACACTGTCATAATTGTAGGCTGCGTTTACCGAAGTCCTGACTCGAACGAAAGATTCATAAAGAACGTACAGGAGTTTCTGCAGTGCCACGCTCACAGCCTAAGAATTGTCATCATGGGGGACTTTAACCTTCCAGAAATTGACTGGAAGACAATGCAATACTCGTCACGTACATCAGAAGCGCTAATCGATTTAATGCTAAACTTCAACCTACAACAAGTAGTTGATCAGCTACACGCTCACATGGCACTGCAAGTAATATACTCGATCTAATACTACTCTCTGATCACTTCTTTGTAAACAAAATACATACTAGCATTGTTGAAGGCATATCTGACCACGATATTCCAATATGTCACCTACCTCTGTCATTTAGTATACCAAAAAGATCTTTAGAAAGCACCATTATCGACTTTGCGAAATCTGACGACGCCAATGTATTGACGTACATGGCACATGAATTCACAGTTTTTGCAGAAATGGCTTGTAATCCTTCGGCAGACGCAAATTGCCTCTGGATTAAGTTTAAGACCGTAATACATGACTGCATTGAACAATTTATACCGTTAAAAACAAGAAAACCGCGGAAATACAACCCATGGGTAACGCGTGAGGTAATTCATGCCAAACGAAAAGTGAAAGGTTACGTCGGTCTTTGAAGGACACTAAAAATCAATCACTCCAGACATCAAAGTTGATTACCGCCAAGGCAGAACTCAAAATGAGATTAAGCAACTCCAGAAAAGAATACTTTAATACTACCCTGCCTAACTTCGTAAAAGGTAATCCACACATATTTTGGAATCACTTTCGTGCACGCAAAGTAATCACGCCAGAACGACCCCACGAAGAAAAGTTTCTGAAGCTAATGCATACAACAAGTACTTCCATCGGTATTTACTGCAGATAACGGATTTGTCCCCGCAATAATTTCTACAGGTTTCACCATCGACTCACTAAACATAACTGACTCAGGAATTTTTAACCTTCTACTCGGATTAGACACGAAAAAATCTAGTGGCCCTGACGACGTCCCGAACGAATTTTTAAAGCGATACGCAGAATGGTGCAGCAGATATCTTGGCATTCTCTATCGCATGTCACTTACAACCGGTCGTGTGCCACATGACTGGAAAAAAGCAAAGATAATCCCAATCCATAAATCAGGTGACACGAACTCTCCTTCCAACTACAGACCGATCACTTACTAGTACATCATGCAAGATACTGGAGCATATAATTTTAAAACACCTAACAACATTTTAGAAGAGAATGGCATACTAACAGCCAATCAGCATGGGTTTCGGCGCGGAATGTCAACGGTAACACAGCTGACAGAAGTTATACACGACCTAGCACAGGCTATTGACAACCGCGGTCAAAGAGACATAATATTTCTAGATTTCAGCAAAGCATTCGATTTTGTGTGTCACAACAAGCTAATTGCAAAATTGGAGTCAATTATTGGAAACGGAAGCATTACAGCCTGGATTATAGATTTTTTATCACAACGTTCACAGTTCGTTTTCCATGATCAAGCATCATCTGATACAGTTCCTGTCACATCTGGCGTTCCCCAGGCTCGGTCTTGGGGCCCTTACTATTTTTAATTTACATCAATGACATCGTCACTAACATAGAATGCAGCATAAAGCTTTTTGCAGATGATTGCATTATATAAAGAAATAAGAAATTATGAAGATCACCTGACTTTGAACAGATGCCTTAACGTGATAAATGCCTGGTGTGAACAATGGCAAATGTTTATTAACACTAAGAAATCGGTGTCAATGGTAGTAACAACAAGAAGATTAAGTCAGAATTCACCTACTTTCTCAATGGTGCACCCCTAACTAAAGTTCAGCAACACAAGTATTTAGGACTGACTCTATCATCTGACTTGAAGTGGAACAGGCACATTGCCAACATCACTTCAGCAGCCACTCGTAAGCTTTTCTTCCTTAAAAGGTCCCTGAAATCTGCTCCTAGTCATATCAAACTGCTATGCTATAAAACCTTTGTGCGGCCAGTACTAGAATACGCCAACACTGTTTGGTTTCCTCACACAAAGACAAAATAACCGAAGTGGAAAAAGTTCAGAGGAAAGCAATACGGTTTATTCACAACAAGTACAAAACCACTGACTCGCCCACAGAACTCCTGGCTTCATCCGCAATGGACACACTGGTGATCAGAGCAAAGCAATCTCGGCTAAAATTCATACATAACCTGTTGCACAACCGCTTTAACATAAATTCTTCAAAATATTACTTTCTCTACGTCCCGTATTTCACGTCATAAGCATAATAAAATGTTAGTTGAGTACCCTTGTAAAACGGACACATTTAAATACTCTTTTTTCCCTACTGCTGTTAGGGAGTGGAACAACCTCGACTCAGCAACAGCTGACATAGAATTATCATCAATTTTTAGTAACATGATAGAAAAGATTAAGGAATAACTGCTAGAACAGCTTTCGTCTTATGCAATTTTTTTACAATGTTTAGATCAATCTCTTATGTTAGATTGTATTAAGTTACACACTGTTAGGTTGTAAATAGTTGTGTTGCATTTATACTTCATGAGATTGTATTGTATCACAATTTAAATAGTTGTGTTGCGTTTAAGTTTCATGAGATTGTATTGTATCACAATTTATTGTATTTATCACATTTTCTTTCCTCTTAGCGTCAGAGTTGACTTCACTAATTAAATGCATGAAACGATGTCTTTTTTTTCTGCATCTTTATTTTCCAGACTGTACTGTGTAGCTACATGTAGCGTATTTAACTTTTTGTACTTTGTATACACGTGTCCTGTGAAAAAATGCTGTATTAACGCTTACATTGTAACAATATGCCCACCTGCTATGGTCTCGATAAAGGACTGGCAGTATTGAAAATAAAATAATAAATAAAAGTCAAATTATATGCGGATGACTGCATCCTATACTCAGAAGTGGAAAACCATACAGACCAAATTCATTTAAACGATGTATTTCAACAGGTCATTCTATGGTATGATAAATGGCAGATGTCAGGTAATTTTAGAAAGACCGTTTTTATGAAAATTTCTCACAAACGTAACCCTCTTCATTTTGCATATTCCGCCAGTAATGTTCTTTTGCAGGAGGTACAACACTACAAGTACCTTGGTTTTTGGATTTCGAATGACCTTAACTGGACGAGACACATTAACACTGTAAAAAAATAAGCTCGTGCAATTACAAACTATTTTATCTTAGACAAGCTCTCAAGCTCTCCACTCCCGCTGTTCGCCTTATTGCATTTAAGGCAATTTTTCAACCTACTTTAGATTATGCATCCATAATTTGGTACCCCCACACTAGAAAAAATATAAGCGAAATGGGAAAAATTCAAAAAAGAGCGGTTAGATTTATTTATAACGGTTTCGGCCGTACTTCAATAACCTGTTTATTAGCAAAGCCGAGCTTCCAACACCTACACAAAGTAATAAAGTATTGAGATTAAGATTTTTCTTTCAGTTAGTTAAAGGTTATTTTAAGTTGGAGTTATCACATATAATTCATGTCTCCAGAGGATATGCCACAAGGCAGTGGCATGCCTTTACAATAAACCCATTCTCCACCCGTAATAACAAAGTATTCGTTTTTTCCTAGGACTATTACAGAATGGAATAATCTTAGTAACGAAGTTGTTTCCCAGTCATCCTTGAATCTTTTTGCTACGCAGCTCTAGCAGTGAGTGTCTCAATTCTATTACATGTGCTCCTGCTGCTTATTTCAATCACTGTAGCGATTCTGCACTCGTGATCAGCTTGAATGTAGCGCTGATTTAATTATATGCCCTTATGCCTGTTTATTGCAAACCGTTGTCTTGTCTGAAAGCGTGTACATACCTCACTTGTTTTATATTTATTTGTTTTGTCGATATGTAAATTTAGCAAATGTATATCCACCCTGCCAAAACCCTATCTTAGGGTTGCAGTATTCATAATAAATAAATAAAAAGTACCTGGGCTTGTTGGTTTAAGTACGTTAGGGCAAAACAGCGGAGATGAGACGGGTGAAATGGCCAGGCGCTGGGCAGTCCTGTTCAGTTTTGACCTGTCCCGTCATTTGGGTCGTTTCGCCATTATTATACCATATCCCGATTTGCTTTTAGCATACATCAGGGAATAGAGTTCTTGCAACTTATTAGGGTTTGAAAAAACCGAGGGTCAACATGTCTGCCTGCAATCTTCTTGAGGTATGAAATCCTGTGTAAATAAAGATAATCTTCCGCCTCTCCTTCAAGTATTCAGGATGAGCCCTTACCCTTCCAGTGGCAAATTTCTCTTTTTAGGAGAGATACTAAGCCACAGCAACGACAACCGTCATAAGGAGGCCCACTGAAAATAATGTGGCCTATCTGAATCAAAGGTATTGTACGAGTGAGCACTACTTACAGAGCACAGATTTCATGCACTGCCATGCATAACACTTTAATAATCTTCAAGTGGGCAGAGTCAAAAGGCAGAAATGCTTTCTTGGCAACGGGGGAAAGTACATGCAATGTACATGGTCAGAACACAATTTCAGTTACAGATTGAGAAGCTGCAACCTATTGTTCCCACATGCCACAGTGGTGGCTCAGTGGCTCTGGCGTTTCTCTACTTAACGTGAAGTTGCGGGTTCGAGTCCTGGCAATGGCGGCTGCATTTCCATAGGGTGAAATGTGAAGACACTTGCGTATGTGCCTACAGGTACACGCAAAGAACCCAAGGCATTCATATTCCGAAATCTACTATGGCGTGCCACACAATCATATTGTGGTTTTGCTTCGTAAAGGTACAGAAATAAATTTCTTTCCACAGTGCCAAGAAAGAACTAGTGCCTTTTAATTCTAGCAGAACTTTTGTTGGGCTAGTTGGTGCATGTTACTAAATTATTTAAAGCGCCAAACAGACGACACACCAAACAGACGACGTCCGTGTCTCTTCTTGTGTCGTCTGTTTGGCGCTTTAAATAATTTAGTAACCTTTTAATTCTGCCCACTCGAACATTGCGAAAAAGTGCCTTCCATGTCAATGCATGCAATCTGTGCTCTGGAAGTAGAGCCCACATATCATACAATACCGTTGACTTCCAGGGAAGCTGCCTTTTTTCCAGCGGGCTTTCCTATGAAGGTCGTTTTTGCTGTGGCCGAGTCCTTCTTGCAAAGCATGAGACTTGGGTCTGCAGGGGAAAGGGCTGAGCCTGAACGCTTGGAGAGGCCAGGGGTCTTGCTGCATTTACACAGGATTTCGTGCAACCTCAAGAAGGTTGCAGGCAGACGTGATGAACCTCAGCTAATTTTAGACCCTAATAAATTACAAGAACATTGTTCCCAGATGTGTGCTGAAAGCAAATGAAGACATCAAACATGCACGGGTGTTCCTTCATAACCACCTCATGTGACAAAGTTTACATTTGGAAGACAGAATGACGGGTAAACGAGCGTCTTAAGGAGTATGCTCAAAAAGCAAACAAGATGATGTGGATGCACTTTTGGATGTGCACTTTACTGCATGAAGTTCGAGCTGAGACTTCAGCAGACAAAGACTCTACGCAGGAGCAGAAAAGCACGTCACCGTTCGCATTGGAGCCATTTTTTATCAAAAAGAGTGCCTCTAGCTGTTTGCGGCAATGAAGCTTTCACAAGCCTGCACTATTCAGAGTATGATTTTATGAATGCCACTTATTTGATAGACACGTTTTTTATTTCACACATTTTTTTCTCCCAGTGATGCAATGGTGTGCCCGCCCACCAAGTGGCACATTTATTGGTTGCTGGCCTCTCAATGAACAGTAGATTGTGGCGAACATGCTTGTCTGTTTTGTTTGTCTGTCACATTATGCTACACTACAACAGTCTAACGCCTGCATAACAACCACTGAGCGAGCCTGAGCAAGCGCATGTGCTGCTCATGTGACCACCTTCAGCATCATGACACATCTACCTTTTCCCCTTTCTCTCCTCTAGGAATCCTCTACTGCACGGAGCGGCGCCCGCGTCCCACACCCCCACAGCACATGCGCGTCCCCTCCCCCTCTCCCTCCTCTCCTACGCTGCCCTCCTTTCTGTGCTCTAGGAACTTCAACTTTATTTTCGCATTTTTCCTCCCTTTCTTACAAAGAAGAAAAAAGAGACAAAGAGAAAAAATGCAGGGCAAGGAACAAAAAGCTTCATAAAAGCAGCTTGACGGGATTCCTTCCCCTTTCCTTGGCATCAGTTACAGCATAATAAATACAAAAATGGGTTACAGAAGTTCAAAACATATTCACATCTATACATATACAAACATCAATATTCAAGAAGTATAATTTACTCGCACATATGTAAGGCTCTTTATGCACAAATGTAGATACACGCTAAGATTTACGCTATACAGGTTTTATTGTGAAATATCGGCATTATCCTGTGGTACACTCACAAAAAAGAAGTGGAACAAAAGGGAATATAGAAAGGTTCGAGACATTGTAAACAAGATTGCAAATGTGGTTTTTATAAAACTTTACCATTATTTATTAAATTTGTTTTCAATGTTTCTTGTAATCATGTTCAGCTCAGTATGAGAAGCATATAACAAGTTTACTATTCTTGGCACTTGGTTCTGCAATCGCTTCAAACCATAATTGGTTCTTGAGAAAGGCAATACCCACTGATTCCGGGTTCTAAATTCATACAACACTACCGTTGATTCCGCTAGGTTGCACAAATTTCTGAAAACCGTATTGTTAGACCAAAAATATTTTTTAACTTTCTAGACAAGGTTATATTCATAAAAGTGTTCAATAGGCAACACATTAAGAGCGCGAAATAGTTCGAATGTATGTGCATCAAATGTAGCATTAATAATATGCCGGACGGCTTTCTTTGTAGTGCTTTTAAACTATGAATGTTTGTTTGCGATGTCGTACCCCACATTAGATTACAATAGTTAACATGTGGAACGAAGAGACTGTTATATAACAACAGCTTTATTTTAGAAGGCAGCATGTGTCGTAATCGGCAAATTATACCACATGTTCTTGCCAGGCTGGACATAATACGTTCTACGTGTGCATCCCAAATTAAATGTTTGCCAAAAATCACTCCTAACGTTTTTATTATCTACTAGTTCTATTCTTTCTACGCCGAGATAAAGAGCAGAGTTACAGATTACGTGCTTTTGCGGAGGTGTAAACAGTATAGCCTTAGTTTTATTCGTATTAATCGCTAAGGAATTTGAGTTACTCCACTTTTGTAATAAGTTTAGAGTCGTGTTTGCTAAAGCTATAAGATGTACAATGTCAAATGAACGAAAAAAAGGCTAGTATCATCGGCGTAGATTACGAACTGTGCATCTTTACTAATATTTGTGATATCATTAATATAAAGATTAAATAAAATAGGTCCAAGTACACTTCCCTGGGGAACACCTTGTGTTAATGTTGTTAGTGATGAAAGTTTCGATCCAATAGCGACGCACTGTTTTCTGTGTTGAAGATATGATTGCAAAGTTTAAGGGGGATCCCGCGAAAGCCGTAATGTTGTAATTGTACAAATAGGGTTTCGTAGTTAATAGAGTCGAAGGCTTTGGAAAAATCTATGAAAATGCCTAGTGTTACCAATTTACTCTCGAAATTATTTAGGATTATTTCTTTTTGCGTTAGCAGAGGAAGCTCTGTAGACATCCCATGCCGGAAACCAAACTGCATATCTGATAAGATACTGTTCTTATCACAAAATGACGTAATCCTCTTGCAAATGATTTTTCTAGGCCCTTCGAAATCACAGAAAGTACAGATACTGGCCTATAATTTGTTAACTCGTTCTTGTTTCCGGACTTAAATAAAACGATCACTTTTGCGTGCTGCATTTTCTCAGGAAAGACGCCACTGGATAAGCAAAGATTAAAAATGTGAGTAAGCGCTTGCAACAAAAGGTTTAGCACAAATTTAATGGGCCTAATCTCCAGTCCATTTATATCGCGCGATGTGCTGTTCTTTAACGACGTAAATGCTATATACCTGTTCTGGTGTTGTAGGTTTGAAAAAGGCAGTGTGGCTGTTTGGTTCTTTTAGAAAGGAAGTCACGTTTACATCATGCGTGCTTGAGATTAATGACGTGAAGTGTTTGTTAAACTTGCCAGCTAATTCTTCACCATTAATTGCTTTATTATCAACTATTAGCTCTAACTTCTGCTGTTTACGAGATTCAGGTAGTAGTAGTTTGTTCATTTCACGCCACACGACATCGCGCCGAGTTCCCGCTCTATTAAAGACATGTTGAAAATGTTTGTTCTTAGCGTTCCTCAGAAATTTATTCACAAAGTTTCGGTGCTTTTTAAAAGAGGTGAAGTCCGCGGATTCTCGAGTCTTCACAAACTTTGCATACAGCATATTTTTTTCGCGGATCATTCTGAGGCATTCATCTGTAGCCATGGCTTCCAATTTTTTTCGACCTTTTGACTTTTTTACACGAAAAACAGTATTCGTAAACGTTCAGAAGTGTACGCATGAATATGTTGTAAGCTTCATCTGCTTCTGTGCAAGCAAGCACAGAGCTGAAATTTATTTTTTCGATTTCTGTACGAAATGATTTTAGAGTCTTAAGATTAATAACTTGAACCAGAAATGACTCAGAATGAAGCGAGCTCCTAGACGCATGATTCACTTTACAGAAAACGTGCACTGGCGAATGGTCACCTATGTTTCCTGCAATTACACCCGACTGTACACAACCATCTGCGCTATTTGTGATAAAGAAGTCAAGCAAGGTCTCGGAGTTAGCACAAGTGCGTGTGGGTGCTGTAATTACGTTTCTGCAGCCGCCGAATGAATCGAGGATAATGCGCAGTCTGCGTGACTTCGGCGTACTTAGTAAAAGGTTAATATTCAAATCACCGCCGATGACAAGTCGTAGGTCATTTGTACACACAAAACACCAACAACCCTTCCAAAAATGTGAAAAACTCTCAATGTCACCACCAGGGGGACGATACACAACAGTGAAAACACACCTGTGTGATTCCAGACTTAGCAATTCATAGTCTAGTGTCATTGCAGAGTAACTTGGGAGCATGCTACAAGAAATTTTTTCAGATACAAGCTGTCATACACCCCCGCCACACCTATCAGAACGATTCAAAAAGAAAGTTTGAAAACCGGGCATACGAAATACCTCCTCATTTGTTCTATACCATGTTTCCGTAATCATGACATTGTAAAACTGAAATGGGAAATCACCGAGAAGCGCAGTCAACTCGTCGTGTTTATGCCTAGCCGACTGCGCGTTACAATGAAAAAATGAAAGATAATCATGTGAACTTGGTTTGGTTACGTCTCTTGGTGCAATCATTGCCATGGTGCAAATAAGATAAGGGGTCTGATCAAACAATCCGTAGGTGAACGAACCTACTCGCGCATCTTTTCGACATCTGCCTCACAGCCAATCCGCATTACGTTAGATGTTCCCGTTTTCCGTGCAAATATTTTACCGCCCTTTACCCAAACAAAACGCCAGTTTAGTTCCCTCTTCTTAGCAATGGTCACACCAAGAAGGTTCTTTAGCTGCGGACAGAGATGCTCATTTAGAAATATTGCTTGCCTCTTGGCAAAACCCAAGTCTTTATAATTGATTCTAGCCTTCCGTGCCTTTTCATAACTTTGTCACGCTTTGCACGTTGGTTGAAAACAACCACAATGCTCTGCTGTGTGTCGGCTTTTCGCGTAGCGACGCGATGGCAAATCTCGATGTCTTCCTCCTTAATTGGTTCACCCAGTGCATCACCGACTTTGCCTAACACATCAATAAGGTTTTCCGTCTGATCATGCGGAGTTCCTTTAATTTCGACATTTTTGTTTCTAGAATATTGGTCTTGAGCATGACCTTGAGAGACGTTTCATGCAGTTTCATGCAGTTCTTTAGTGTTTCGACTTCTTGCGTAAGCAGCTGTTGTGATGCCCTTATTGCCACGTTTTCTGTTTTCACCGCAGCGCACTCCTGCCTCAGTGTTTCGAACGCTTTGTTAATGAACTCAAGACTACTTTTGAGCTCTCTTATTTCCTTGCGCAGATCGCGCCCTAGATTTGATAGTTCAGTTGACATAGTGAAAAAGCAGTCACAGTTAGATAAGATTCACTAAGCTAAAAAAAAGGAAAAGTAACAGTGGTTTGGCAACAGAGGCAGGGTGCAAACAATTCGAAAAACTTGCACTATGAAATCAAGTTTCAAACCTGGGAAGTCAAGCAGAAAAATGTCAGGCGTATGTTCCTTGCGCTGCCTCTGTTGCCAAATGGGTGCTGTCGATGCCGGCGTTCTTTTATCCCAAGCTCAGTAGTGACGACAAGGTCCACGTGACCCAGCAAGGTCCAGCAGAAACAGCCGATGACCGGACGGTGCGGCTGTACCCACTTGCGTTGTGGCCACGCTGCGCTTATCTTCAGTAACAGCTTGATCTGGACACGCCTGGGAAGTCAAGCAGAAAATGTCAGACGTATGTTCCTTGCGCTGCCTCTGTTGCCAATCCGTAGCGGCGCGCACGACAGGTGGTGCGACAGGTGCATACTCCGCTGGGGGCGTCACGGTAGTTCCACGGTATGAAAATGACGGAGCGCGCGCGCCTCATTCTCTCTCCTGTGCAGCGCCGCGATGTGCGCTCGTGCCGCTGCCGCGAAACCATCTCCCGCTCGAGCTAACCATTTCCCCGCTGCTTCGCATCCACACATGGTTCCCTTTAGCGGGAGATGGAGTAATTTTTTTCTCTGCAGTTTACGAATGAATTGCACAGGTACGGGGAAATTTTAATGGACGTAGTAAAGACAGAGGCAATTAGTGAGAATCCCTGCGTTTGCATTGGGTGTGCGTTAGGTTCTGTACCTCATTACTTCGACAACAGCGCAGTTTATTTTCCTTTTGCTTCATGTGTTTACTGCTGCACTGGTGCTGAGCGAACTGAGCGTAATGGATCTGCGGTGTCGAAGGCGGCGCGAATTCGCATGGTATTGGTATTAGATAAATAAAACTCCAAACTTCTAGTCTGTAGCAAGGAAAGAAGCCAGCATTTAACATTTCACTCAGTTTTCTGCTTTTTAGAAGCATGGTGAGGACATTGATGCTTCTGAGCGATGAACAAGGATGGTTTGTGCTGAACCGCGCGTCGACCATTCTTACGCATCTGCACGTGGCGCGTAATCTTGCGCTTTGCTAAGGGCACACACGGTATGGTTAAGCTTTATAGAAACAGAGATGGCTCATCGGCTTATTAAGAGTGATGGAGTTGGGGAATTCGGAGATGACTGTGCCAGCCACCCAGAAATGCTTCCCCGCATGGTGTAACCACGCGGAGAATTCCCGATTCCGCAGCAAAGGCGAACAGCGCTCGAGGACACTGCATGTCGGCCTCCGCCGAGGGACGGATCCACTCCTCGAAGCTGGCCACTTGCCGCCGGTGCGTTCGTCGGAGGGCTGCATACCTTTGGCAAGTTCCTGATGGTTGGCGCAGTTGCCGTTTTACACGCTGGGCAACATGTTTGTATAGGTGGTAGCTCTTCCGTAGTGTTGCCATGAAGGCGTCTTTGTTTCTTGAGTACACGCCAGCGTGCAAGTACATCGGGCGTCAGTGCATTACTGGTGCGGGCCTTCTCCCGAGTACTTGACCCGCTCGCGACAAGCCTGCAGGCAGTGGATCTTCCTTCGGCGTATGTCGTTGTAGGCGTTCACGGAGCTGTCGTCGCCTCTGTCGTTGAGGGCACACATAAAGTCGAAAGCACGCGCATGGTGTTCCGGCCACGAATGATTTCTGCAACTCGACTAGCGTTGTACTCTGCGTGTAGGCGCCAAACGTGCGTTGAATCCTTAGACGCATGTATAACAAAAAGCAGATTTTCCGTGCCGTTTACGGCCGCGGTTACTGTGCAATGAGAATGTGACTGAATTCATTACCGACCTTAGTGGTATGGTTAAAATGAGCCGTGCAGCTGAACTCTTTCCTTGAGGACACCATCCTGTCTGCGCTCAGTGTGTCCCAATAAGTGCGTGTTTTGCGGTTTATTTTCCTTCAGTGACGAGATGACCTTACGGCCGAATGGGAAGCGTCAACAGAAATGGTGATTCCGCGGAGCCCCTAAAACACTTTTCTGCCGCGGAACACAACTGGCATGGGCGAGTTCAGAAGCGCTATAGCATCTCTGCTGAGGTGGTCGTATATATAGTTACCAGCACATATCCATCGTCTATCCTCATTCTAGCATGCAACGCAATTCGTGAGTAGAAACAGTCTGCTATTTTGTTTCGCAGACTGAAGTGGTTATTCGAAGAATTGTGAATATTGTCGCGAATTGTGAGACGCTGGTCATTGGCGACGTTGGTGTTGTCCTCCGGTTTCGGGCTTGGATCGCGACTTTGCGGGGGCTTTCGCTGCATGAACGCGCTAGCACCTCCACCCGATGTCACGTAGTAGTGACGGGGAAGAAAACAATCGCAAAACTGTGAATGACGAAACGGAGCTAAAAAAAGGTAAATTACAAGCATGTTACATTTACAAGCACGTAACAGCATGTTACAAGCATGTGTCATTTAGACATAAGAATACTGCGTGTAGAGGCGAAACGTGCGAAAGCACTGAATTGGCGGCATTACAAACAAGAGCAATTCGCTTTTACATACATGGCAAAAAAACACCCGACTCATCCCCAACAATACCATAAAATATGAAAACATCTGATTTCCAAGCAGTCCTCCATTTCCGGGCATTATTTCCTTCACTTTAGCAGCACAAACACACGGGCGACTTAGCGTTTCCAAAACTTGGCCTCGGGCGAAGCGACGGACGCAACAGAGGCTCCCAGCCGGACCATGGTAGACGTTCGCAGAATGCCTTCTACTCGCAGTGAAGACAAATTCGTGGGCGCAAAGCCTGTTTCCAGTCCTTTAAAAGACGGAATTTTCGATTTACAAGTTTCTGATATGTTCCTCGGCGTTATCTTTCGCGCGTTCTGCCGGCGCCAGCAGCACACCCCATGTTATCACTCTTGGCAATCGCCGATCACGTTTTCAACAGGCGTGAGTACTGAGAGAAGGTATATGTTGTTGCGGAGCCACAAAAACGTCACAGACTTGTCCCTCTTAAGGTGGCGGTCCCACTCCGGCGGGACGAGCCCCCCCGTTTTCAGTACTTTTGGAGCAACCGTGGCGGCTCTTCTACTTAAGATGAAGTTGTCGTATAAACCACAAAAAGCTTAATTCTTGTAGATTCCAACTATATAATATAAGGAAATTGATTAATGCGATTTAGAAATAAATGTTCAAGAACAAGCATGAGATACATGGTTTTTGTGAACTGTGTCTCAGTTGTGACCATATTTAGAAAAAACTACAGCACTTACTGCATTGCGGCTTGCTCTGTAGCTTTAGGACATATTTATCTAGTTCCTAGACGTAGCAAATTAATTTTTACTTTTTGGATAATTTGCTTTTGAAAATTGCCAAATATTGCAATCTTCTGTTGTAAACAGCCCGGCAACTACAAGCTCAAGGAAGCTAAATTTTGGATAAAGCAGAGTTCAAGGAATTTACATTTAGGACACAAAATTTCATTCATGTAACTTTATTAGTTTTAAAGCGCAGCTTCGCAGCTTTATTACCTTCTCCCAAAACTGGGCAAAAATAAAACCAGAATTTTAAATATTGCTTATTTCGGCCGCATTATAGGAAAACTAATAAGTTACACGAATGAAATTTTGTGTCCTAAATGGAAATTCTTTGAGCTCTACTGTAACCAAAATTTAGCTTCCTTGAGCCTGTAGTTGCCGGCTGTTTACAACAGAAGATTGCAATATTTGGCAATTTTCAAAGCAAATTATCCAAAAAGTAAAATTAAAAATTAATTTGCTACGTCTAGGAACTAGATAAATATGTCCTAAAGCTACAGAACAAGCCACAATGCAGTAAGTGCGGTAGTTTCTTCTAAATATGGTCACAAATGAGACACATTTCGCAAAAACCATGTATCTCATGCTTGTTCTTGAGCATTTATTTCTAAATCACCAATCAATTTCCTTATATATATATAGTTGGAATCTACAAGAATTAAGCTTTTATGGTTTATACGACAACTTCATATCTTAAGTAGAAGAGCCGCCACGGTTGCTCAAAAGTACTGAAAACGGGGGCTCGTGCCGCCTGAGTGGGACCACCGCCTTAAAGGCCCGCTTATAGTCCGACGTTCCGGCGCCCGGGCCAGCGTCGTTTGCGGCCGGTCACGCATCGCCGGTTACGCTGCGCCAGCCGAAACGGTATCTCCTCTACACTCCGACGCGCGCGCCGTTGGCTGTATCTTCGGAGCATGCGCAGAACTATCCCAAGCCCGCGCGCGCTTTGAACGGCTGTTTGCCTCCGTCGGCGAAGCAAGGGTGAAGCGGAGTGGGCGCCTTTATTTCTTCGCGCGAAATGCATTGTGGGTCGGCGCAGTCGACGCGACCAACGCGCGAATGGGTCAGGAGCCAATTCGGCGCCGGGCACGTCGGGGCGCGCCGAAGCGGCCGTTACGTTGGCTGCGCTAAAGCCCCTAAAAAAGTAGCGACACTCTCCTCCTCCGCCTCCCTCCTCCTCGTTTCTCCTCTCTTTCGCGCTCCTTTTCGACCGTTGCGCCGCCTACACCGCTTGAAACACGTGCACTTGTTTATCTTTCGCCGCTGATCAGATTCGACGATCGCCGTCTGTGTCGCCAGTCGGTAGACACTTGGGCGAAAATGGCTATGGAGCGTGATCGTAAACAAACGCAGCCAGCGCCCGGGGGCTCGACGGTCCACGTGATGCCATTAGGCCAATACCGACGCGGCGTCGGCCTCGGACAGGGTGTGCTTGAACCGTTTCTGGCGAACCGGTAAACCATTAATATTTTTTTCAGTTCAGGTGTGGTTCGAGTTCAGACCCGTTCCAAGAATATCGGTTCGGGTTCGAATTCAGTTCCGGACAAAATTCCAGTTCGCGCACGATTTTCGGTTGGGATTCGGGTTCGGTTTGACCATGGTATACCACGAGTTTGAAAACGGTGTTATAACTCATGAGGATATTAACTTTTGGGGGTCACAGGGGTAAAATGTTAATATCACCTACCTCAAAACATGGATGCAGAAACAACTAAAGGTTATAAAAGAAAATACAAGTTTGCAACAATGCATACTGGCTGCTGAGCTTATTAGTTATACACCAGCTTCGACATTCCCTAAGAAGCAGTACAATAAATAACTATAGCAACGTGGCTACGATATACCTATCACAAAGTTTATGAGAACTGTCCATTTTAACGTCAGAATATATACACCGTCCAAAATTTCATCGTGTTTCGGCTGGTGCATGCTATTGCACACACACTTATTTCCCGCATCGATGCCCTCCTTCTAGGCCTAGCATCGTCAAAACAAACTGACATCATTACTAAACAAAAAAAAAAACAGCTCTTATACTTTGTCCTCAGAGTGAGATGACAAGCGATGAGGGATTTTATCGTTGATATCTTGCTTTCGCGACGAGTAGCAAGTAGGCGTAACACGCGTTAATTATTGATTAAATGGGCAGCCTGTGCATTTGCTAAGTTGCTGTACGCAGTCATGGTGACCGCTGGGAACCGTCCGGTAAATTAACACCGGTACGCGCCGCTACTGCAGCGGGCGTTCCTAACGGTAAACGGTAACACTATGCTAAATCTCTCTATGTGAGACGATTGCCTAGGAACGCGTTGTCATCGACCAAAAGCGTTGCCAGTCCCAATTTTTGAAACGCTTCTGTCGCGAGACAGGGTCAGGAGCAGAGTTCGCACTGATAAGGTCACGTGACTTATATAGCCATGTTGGTTTTGCTATTTGACTAAACCAGTGAGCCTTATCGATGGCTGAATACAAACTGCCAGTTGCCGGTTCTCTTCATCCTCGAAATAAGAATTTGACTTTAACTGAATGTCCCATGCGTAATGCGCAAAGCCAGTGGCGTCGTCGCGGCCGCCCATCAGCCCAATGAAATTTATAGCTTGCCGGCAAATTTGCCGCAATGTGACATTTGAGAATTGGGAAAAATTTAAGGGCTAGGGTACGACGGTGGTATCGGGATTCTGATCTGTACATTACCTGAATCTCCTGAAATGTCGTCGTGCACCCGCCAATGTTGTCACAGTGTAGCATAATTGGATTCCTGCTAATAACTTCGTGAAGATGAAACTACCACCCTTAATTTCGACAGACTCCGGCGCATTACCTATAGCATTGTTTACGAAATATATTTCTTGCTATGCACTTGCCAGATGCCCCCCCCCCCTTTTTTTTGTATCTTTCTCTGTGCAGCCTGCCAACCCAATCGATGTGTGGAATAGTAAGAAAAGCGCACCCAGACAGTTGCATTTGAGGCGGAGTGTAAAAGAAAGACCTGGTAATGCTCCTGGTTCCAGTAAGCACTCGCGGCGTCTTATGTGCGCATTAGTTACATACTGTCGCGCTAATATATGTCTTGTCTGAGAAAGAGAGAGAGGATCGAGTAAGGAAAATTCCGGGAGGTTAACCTGGTCGGAATAGAGTTGCTATAACCCTAGCGTGCGCTCGGGAAGGGAAAAATACAGGAAGAGAAAGACATGCGAGAAATCAAAAGCTTGGGGTCGCATGCGGCGCTGGAGGGGTAGAAAGTATACTGGGGATGTAGATGTCTCTTTCATAGAAGCCGTAGTCTGCTTGGAAGACCGTCGGTGTCCGACGTCGGCGACGCCGGACTATCTCAGTGGCTTCTCTGTGGTCTAATTTTATCTGAACATTTCTTTGAGGATAACGGCCTCGTTCTTGATTGCAGGATAATATTTGGAAGTGGCGTCGTGAGAGCCCTGGTAGTTCGAGCATTTGAAGGTGGTTGCACAGCTAGTTCCTTTATGTGGTTATGTGGTTCTCCCACACCGGCACACACCACTGAGCCTGTACAAATGGCGTTCATGTGACCAAGCTTCAGGCACTTATGGTACTGAAGTGGTTTTGGAATAATGGGCAAATCTACTTATAAAGCCTGCTGCCGAAGGTGTTGACATCGTGTACATTGGCCGCCTCGGGAAGACGCCACGTGTCAAGGTTACATTTAAGGATGACTTCATACGCATAATCTCAAAGTCGGCCACTTACGACATGTAGTTCTTTATCGTCGCGTCTTAGTTTTCTCCAAGTGTAGGGAAAAATGTTGGCATGAGTACATCGGCAAAACTGTTTTTGAATAAAAGTGTGCGCGTTGGTCGCCAGTGTGACGCATAGCTGTACTGACGCACAAATGCTGCTCTTCGGGCTACACGGAGCTGACCTTTCACGGCGAAACTCGCAACTGCATAAGACGCGGAGGCGAGACGCAGAATGTTCGCTGGCGTGGACTATTTGGAGCGAAGCAGGCGCCGCCTCACATTTACCCCTGGGCAAACGTGTGTAGGGAATGACAGATGAAATTGCTTTTGCAAGCTCTGATTTAGCTGCTTGGAATCACGTTGGACATTGTGGTAATAGATATTTCAGCCGCATGCTAACTAGACCAGACCCACAGTTCTTTATGATTCGACTCTAGGTCCACTGCGTGCCAACCGAGAGCTGACTATGCCACCGTGCTAAGCCAAGCATAGGATCGAAAGTCAGCAGCTTGCATGCATATAACCTTTGTCAAAAGTCTACGGGCTACGTTGCCTGTGACTGCCAGGCTGACTACACAGGCTGGAGTTGCTGTAGCATATGCCATAATTTGAAACGATCTGGGAATAAAAAACCCCTAATGCAAATATACAAAGAGGCCTCGAGTGGCAGGAGCGTCACGGGAACCGCTCTATAAGCAGCCGAACGACGTGCAGTATGAGCAAAAAGTTATGATATTTTGCAGTTTGGGTCCTCTGGAGCTAGACTGCTCAGAAATTTGGCGCTGCATTATGCCAGATCACTATAGCCTTCGGCAATTGCCTCTTGAACATTCACTGCTTTGTTATGCTATATTCGTATCGCATAGCGCGCACAAATCTTGCGTATTCCAAAAATGCATCACATGGAACCACATACATAATTGCGTGGAAAGATGCGCCTGGAGGTGAGAGAAATTTTAAGGATAACTGGAGAGGTAATCTAAGTGAAATGCTTGCCGTGCTATTGCAAGTTTAATATACACGCATCCACTCGCCACACAAAACTCGCAAATGTAGGCAAGGTGAGCACCACGATATGAAAAAAAAAGTTGAAAGTGGTGCTTTAAGTAACGTCAGTAAATAAAACGTTTTCATCTAAGTCCGTTTAGCTTCAGCAGTCTACACCCTGCTTAAAACTATTGAAAAAAAAAACAGGAACCAATAGCTCAGAAATGTAGGAATGAGATTTTCTCAGGAAACACACAATATCATATCTTTTTGTTGATTACTGTATTATGGTGAATGCACGGAGTGCTCTTTTGCCAAAGTTGCATTTATTCATCTTGTGGATTGTGTAACGCTCACGTAACAACGTATCAAGATGTTGCAACAAATCTTCTTTTTCTGATGTTCTTACCTGCACGTAATACCGCGTGTTTTTTTTTTATTTCGAACAAAACGTGCAAAATCGCGTGGAGATAGTGCAGTTCGCCCTGTTCGGGTCGATTATAACTGAAGAGGCGCACGTTTTTTGCGCGTCAAATCACATTGTCCATGTGGCTAATTGGAAATTCTCACTAATAAATATCTTTTATTATTCGCTTTAGGGTATCCATTCGTGAAATGAAAGCCGTGTTAAATCGTGCTTGTTTAGACGAAATTCTAAGGCCAGCGCCACTTTCGAGATATATGTATCCGCAAAATCTGCTAAAATATGCCATTGGCGTTCAAGTTAAGTTCTTTCCCAACTGCTTGACGCACGCTGTCAGGAAACTGTTAGCTGGAACCACATTGGTGTTTCCTAATCTCCAAGGCCAGAGGCCTTGAATGTGGTGGTATTCTTATAGTATTTCTGCTAAGAAAAATAATTTCACTACCGCTCTGCTTCTATTTCACAACTGAAAGATACACGTTCCCTAAAAGTAATGAAAATTAACTCGGCTATCTTTTTATTCGCTGCATCGACCATTTAGATTTCTCATGAAATTTACGCCTCTTCCATAAGTGCGCTTGAAAAGGCAGAGCAAATCTATCCTTCACAGCCGATCTGTAAAATATCCGCGAAAAAAAAAAAAGACTGAAAAGAAAGGTGGTATATGCGAGCGTTTTTGTAAAATAAATTTAGTTGCAAGTCGACGCTTCTTCGGTACCCTTCAATTTCTGGGTCCCCCGTTCTTGTGCGAGCGCTGCAAAACCACAAGAGCTTTCGTGTTCGTCTAGTTGGCGTGTTACATTATAGGAGTACTGGCGCAAACAATCTTGTGTCTCGGGCTTTGTGCCTTTCTATGTCGAATTCGCATGTATGGTCTGAATTCCACAAGAGCGCGGCATATAACACATCACATTAAAGTGCAACCAATCCAAAAGGTGCGTCATACATGTGCAGCTCGGCTTCGGACGGGAAGCGGGGTCCAAGGACACGTCACAGAAACCGGAACTGGTGCTCAGCTCTCAATTCGAATTTCACGAGATAACGAAACAGTGACTATATATTGCGCTTGTTCAATACGTGAATATAATCAGCGAGTAGTAAAAAAAGACAGGCATATTCGGCATCTGCACCTTCGACATAGCATACAACTACATCTGCAAGATCGGGCATGGATCGTTTTCGGCGGGGGGGGGGGGGAGGGGGTATGGGGTGCACTCACTGCGGCTGCATGTTTTAACAGGAATGTGTTTTATGCCGGGGTCCACTATTAGTTTCCTGTACGGATGTGATGTCGGCGCGAACGCGTGAGATGTGCTCTCTGTTGACAGGGATGGCGCCACCATCTAGGAGAGTGGTAGCGAAGTACTGCATCATGACACATACGAGCGCCTACAGACAGAGAGCGCTTCGGTAGTCTCAGCGCTAAAGCCCCTTACTCAGCGCAGCTGAGGCTCCAACGCGGTGTAGCCTGTGGTAGGCGGTGAAGGCCCACTGCTGAGGTGACGACGCGCAGTTACCGCACGACGTCGACGGGCGAATCTCGCTTTGGTCCAGTGAGAGACACGCCAGCGTGAATCAAGCAGAACGCCTTCGCGCGTTAGCGGCGTGCGCTGCAAACTGTTCCACTCGCATTCCTGAAGCTGAGCTCGTCGCAACTCAAATGACTGCCCAATACACTATGAGCAGGACAATATGCTCGCACCTTCGCCGAAGCGACTCGGCAGCAGGATGCCGGCACCAAGCAAACCTGCAACAAGCCATCGCCGGCCCGTAAATCATGCGGCTTTCGCTGCAGAGGACCGTGAGTTCACGAAGCAAACATGCAACAGCTTCTGTGAAGACACGTTTCCCCTTCGAGTTCTACTGATTCCTATGAAAGAGGGATCAACCATATCTTTTACTGGGCACTGCGTTTTGTCGATAAGCGTCCAGGACCCCAGCAAAATGGTACATTTGCGACCTGTTATACGATGTGGTCCGCAGCAGTGTCACATACCCCGTGAATGACGCACAAACGCCAGACCAAATTCCAAAGCCGACTTATCCGCTTCCGAAATTTCCCACGAAAGCAAGGACAATTAAAAATGGGCCTCCGGTGCGCCAGCGAACGCCGGTCGCTGTCCAAAAACCGAGTCAGAGCCCAGAGTTGTCAAAACAGAACAAAATATATTCTTCACACAAGGCATACCACACACACACGTGTACACTTAGGCTAGACACACATACAATTCAGATGGGTATTCACAAAACACAAGAAAAATTAACGACAAGCAATAAGAGTCCAACACGTAAGTACAAAATGAATAGGAACATTGTCCAAATCGTATTCACCCGTGCTGGTCTTGAGTCGGACGATCTCGGCGTAGCTCGAGGCAAATCTCGAAGAACGAACTTCTTCCGGAAATGCAGACGCTCGATGAGCTCGTCGACTAGCTTGCCGGGGATACTTTTTCTTCCGCAGACGGTTAGCCTTCACGTTACACCTCTCACCGGCGCGGTCTGATCCCCCTTCGGATTCCCGCACGCGGCTTTTATAGCTTCCACCAGGGGTTCTGGAAGCTTCAGTCAAAGTTGGGATCCCGTAGCAGGCCATCGCCTGGGAACCTTCTAGTCAATTCTCGCGTCTTCGACCGCCGCCGTCGGAGCGTCGTCGAGGGGGTGGTGAGTCATGCGTTCGCGCGCGCTGTAGTACTTACTCTCTTACTCGACTCGCCGGGTGAGAAGATGTCTCGCCCCGCTCTCCTCTTACTCTCTCTCTGGTTACCGTTGCTTCGTCAATGCTTCTAGACGTCTAGACTCCGTTGCTCGCGTCGGCTGTTTGAGGTGTTGCGCTCTCCCCCACTGTTGAACCCCGCAGGCTGGCGTGCTTCTTCGCTGGCTTGCGTGAGACGTGGCGCGTGCTTTCTACGCACTCTTTTGTGACAAGCAGGCATTCAAAATTTTATAATTTTAATGTCACTTTCACAAGCGCTGATAGACTTGCGAAAGAGCAACATTTGAATTGGTGCTTTTCATGCAACTGTGTGCACACAAGTTGTGACTGGCCCACTGCTGCTAACTGCTACAGTGATAGTGGTCACGGCCTCGTCTGACTGAATATACGTTAGGAAGCTTTAGCTCCGGTGCTCCTATCTAAATACATGTAAAGGGAGAATTCGTTTTTCAATGCAGCCACTGCACCAAATTGGACGAGGTTTGTTGTATTTAAAAGAAAAACTTAAAATCTATGACTGTTGGTTTGAATTTTCCATTTAAATCGTAAATTTTATTAAAAATGTGCAAAAATGGCAAATTTCGGGAACGAAACAATCAAGTTTACAACTCTAACTCACAATAAAAATGATGTCACAATTCTGTGAATTGCATCTAATAGTACATCTAAAGCGGAAAGGATATATTACACATGAAGCTAAAAATTAATATCAAAATACAACTTTTGCAGAACCTTTTGCACAACGTATGGTATAAAGGTATTAAACGACATCGAACTTGTCCGCTTCGAATGATCTAATCGATGCCGCTTACAGAACCGCAATACCGCTTTGATGCAAAGTTAATAATCTGTAAACTTCGTGCTTCTATTATTTCGAACTTTCAAAATTTTGAAAATTAAATAACATTCAGGCCCAAATTTGAAATTCGGCTTCCAACAGTCACTAGAATTCAACTTTCTCTCTCAAGTGCAACAAATTTCATTAAAATCGGTCGAGGGGCTCAGAAAAGCGTTTTTGGCGTTTTACGTGTATTTCAATAGACCGCGTCGAGTTGGGCCCGAGCTAAAGCTTCCTCCTTCGGCACTAACCGAGGAGCTGCTTCCAGGGAATGGGCGTTGGCATACGCAGCGTCTCGGACAGTCCCGTCGAAGTGGTCAAGACTTCTCTGCTGATTATTTGTTGGCATTCTAGTAGTAGTCGCTTGTTTAGTGTTCTAGCGTAAACATGTGCGGTCAGTGCTCATAGAAGGTTGTCGATTGGGGGTCCGATTCGCTGATCACGTCTGTCTGCTGCTTCCAGAATGTGAGGAGACTTCGTGCGAGGCCGAGTGTCGACGAAAGCACGCAGGGCAGCTGCATCTGCACTCGACGTGCGACGTGCGACGTGCCAGCGACACATGCATGTGTCGCTGGCACGCAGGCAAGTTGAGCTGCATATTCGTTCCGTGCTGTGGCCTTCTTACGATGCGAAGCACTTGCATACTGCCTCGTAACTTCGTGTGTAAAGCTCCGTGTTCTTGCTTTGCATATTTGGCATAGCCTTTTACGGTATTTTGGTTAGCAGCGCGACGATCTACATGGAACGTCGGCATTGTCCGGGCCACAAAATGTCCGCGGGTCCGCGGATGAGTGAGGATGACCGTTTAAATGGACTGCTGAGCGTTGTCGGTTGTGTCGGTTGAACTATCATTGCCACGGCAGGTAGATGACGTCCGCTGTGAAGTTCCATGATTGTACCCTGCACCCCCACCAAAATGTGGCAGGTAGAAAGCAGGCCCACGAGTGTAGGATAATGTATATTTACAACTGATGTATATGGTGTTCAGGCAACGGCCAGAGTCTTTCGTCTTCTAGTTTGTGTCACCTTCTTCTTTCCCTTCACCGTAACAATATTGTAGCGATAGCTACATTACGCCAGGTTTTCGCCTCTTGGCCGTCGCCGCATTTTGAGCCGTGGCCGCACGTGACGTCACACCAAGACCCTCGATTCTCCAGCAACTCGGCTCGTCGCGGTTGCCGCACGGCCACCGCTCCTGCCGTTGGTAAACTTTAGCCGTTGGGCGCTCGCCGCGCCCTCTGTGTGAGGTCCCAACACGGGCCTCGATTCTTCCGCGCGACGCTCGTCGCGGTCGCCGCGCGGCCACAGGCGCCCTTCCGCCGTTGCCTGGCAACTGCCGCAGCTGGCTAAAGCCAGCAGCGGAAAATGGCGCGAAGGAAAAAGCAAAACACAAGCAAAACGCAAGCTCTGCTCGTTTCCAAGGGTAAGGCAGGGAGACCGTCTGCAAGACCGTCTGCCGCAGAGGGACTCGCGAGGGCGAGGAGGAGTGAGGAGGAGGAAGAGTACAAAGAGTGGCGGTACAGCTGGCGCGCTCTCCGCGCCCTCTGTGTGACGTCACACCACGGGCCTCGATTCTCCGGCAGCTCGCCTCGTCGCGGACGCCGCGGGGCCACCGCTCCTGCCGTTGCTTATACCCGTTGGTTGACCTCAACGTCGCTCCTTTCTTAGCCTAGTGGGAAACCACGAAGTTTATAACAACATGTCTAACTACAAGCGAATCCTATAAGCGAAGCCGGGGTCTGTAGCTATCGCTACTCGACTAGGTTTAACCAAGCTAAACCACGGCTACTTTTTCACTGTCCTGATCGGTGGTCATCGTGACGATAAGTTCGCACACACATTCGCACATCACCTCTGTTATTAACCTCATGGTCACGTAAGACAGACATACCCCCTTAAGGAATGGCTCATACCCCCGTAAACGCGACCTCCCCATTACGACGGCAGAAGAGAACTTCTACGCTGGAATGATGAGCGGCAACAGAGCCAGCTGTGGAAGACGACAACGACGGCGAGCGCATGAGCAGTGGCACCAGAGCGTTAGCGCGGTTGCGCCGAGGGGCGCCAACTCTTTCCCCTTGGTTGCCTTATCAGGCGCACACTACGTCACGCACTACGTCATACATTCACAGAGACGCATCGTTTGATACCCCTGTTGTACCCCTGTTACAGGGCACTTTAACGGCCGTTAAGGAAAAGCTAGATGGCCTTAACGGCCGTTAGGCGGAGTTACACGGCAGCGCGAGCGCCGTTGGAAACCGGCGATCGATACCAACGGAGCTCCCCGCGGCTCCTTTCCGCCAACGTTTCCGTCCGTTCCGTCTAGAGTGTACTAGAATGGGGGAGTGGGTCTAGCGGACGCCTTAGCAAGCCGAGGGTGAAGCAAAAAACGCGAAAAATGTGGCGGCGCTGCCGTCGCCTTTTTCTGAATCTCTGGCCAATAAACGTTGGCTCCGGCAGTTTCGGCAGCGCTCATTGGCGGAGGTGAGCTTCGCGGGCTGAGTAGCTGTCGTCTGCTCGACGCACCGTCGTTGTTGCGTCGTTTGCGTTCTTCCGCCGGTCTTTTTCCATTTTATTTACAATAGATCGGTGGGGAATAATCTCAGTGCTACCGCCACCGAGTATCCGCCTGTCAAAGCTCCATGCAGCTGCGGTAGGGTCTCCGACGCGACAAAAGTCCGGCCGGCGAGCGGGGCCGCTCATTCGGAAGAAGTGACGGTAGCGCCACCTTGGATTTTCATTAAAAAATGCCTCAGCGTAGAGCCCTCTTTGGACGACTCCCCAATCTAGTACACTCTTAGTTCCGTCGTTAAATGGCAAGATGGCAGCCCCGAGCAGCAACTTGTTCCCCCACTGCAGGCGAAAGCGCCAGCGCAAAAACGATTTGCCTGGACAGCGTTGCGAACAACTCCTGCAAATAGTTAAAAAAATACACTGTACAGCATGGAGCGCAGAAATAATTGGAGAAAGAAAATTTGTACGAGTTGACAAGGTAAAAAGTTTATGAGCCACGTTACAAATTGTCCGAACGGAAGTGAACCGATTGAACATGGAAAGTGGCGTGTGAGCGCAGCCACCACCGTTCCGTTGCCCGGCCGTTACGGCGTTCAACTGCCGTTTGCGTTAACAGCCGTTGCAAGTGCCCGTGTAACAGGGGTACTAGACACAAGTGGCCGTTAAACCGAGATCCGACGCGAGAGGCGATAGGCGTTTGCTTTTGTTGTTGGCTCTTTCACTCTCACTTTTTAAGGTAGAGATTTTCCGCGCGGACGCCATAAAATCCCGGATCCTAGCCATAGACAGCTTCGATGTATAATTTAAATATTCATCATCATCATCATCAGCCTATTTTATGTCCACTGCAGGACGAAGGCATCTCCCTGCGATCTCCAATTACCCTGTCTTGCGCTATAATAGCGTATTCCAACTTGCGCCTGCAAATTTCCTAACTTCATCATCCCATCTGGTTTTCTGCCGACCTCGACTGCGCATCCCTTCTCTTGGTATCCATTCTGTAACCCTAATGGTCCACCGGTTATCCCTCCTACGCATTACATGGCCTGCCCAGCTCCATTTCTTCTGCTTAATGTCAAATAGAATGTCGGCTATCCCCGTTTGTTCTCTTGATCCCACCGCTCTCTTCCTGTCTCTTAACGTTAGTCCTAAGATCTTTCGTTCCATCGCTCTTTGTGCGGTCCTTAACTTGTTCTGGAGCTTCTTTGTTAACCTCCAAGTTTCTGCCCCATATGTTAGCACCGGTAGAATGCAATGATTGTACACTTTCTTTTCAACGACAGTGGTAAGCTTCCAGTTAGGATTTGGCAATGCCTGCCGTATGCACTCCAACCCAATTTTATTCTACTGTGAATTCTTTCTCGTGATCAGGGTCGGCTGTGAGTAATTGACCTAGATAACGTACTCCTTTACAGACTCTAGATGCTGACTGGCGATCCTGAATTCTTGTTCCCTTGCGAGGCTATTGAATATTATCTTGTCTTCTGGATATTAATCTTCAACCCCCTCTTACACTTCTCGGTTAAGGTCCTTAAACATTTGCTGTATGATTGAGGACCTTAACCGAGAAATTGTAACCGACAAAGTTAACCGACAACGGTAGGAGCCGATCGCTTTCAAGATACGGTGCGCACGAACGCCCGCCGCCGCGCAATGTACGCACTTAGTCGCAGAGCAGAAGCCGCAACCCCTCCCTCCTGCGCTGCCTTCCAGCTTTCCTCCTTTCGCGTGGGAGATTGAGGCGCCAGTTCCCCTTGCGCCCGGTCGCAAGATACGCATTGATTCCGCAGCCTTTGTATGCGCTCTCTTTTTGCCGCTCAGTTTTCGTTGAAGCGAGAGACCGCACGAACCTTCGCTCGCTGCTGCTAGCGCGCTTACTCACGCCAGCGTTGTGACAGTGATTATCTGGGATCATTGAGTGCGATCTGTGCATGTTTGGTTGTGCGCACTGACACCATGCTTGTTAATTCAGTTAGTCAGCGAATGTGTCCAACTTCATACAGCCGACAAAACTACTATCCTTAATCCGTATAGCTCGCTACGAATTTGCTGTCGCCAATGATGTTTCGCCTTTCGGGCAAAACTGCGTCTTTTTATTGGCCCTAAAATTGCTGCGGGGAGACTTCGGGTGGTCGGAGGCTCTTGGCTTGCGGTGGGGGGCCCTCAGTCCAGGGCTCCGCTTGCGGCTGCCGCTGTGCGGGCCCGGTCAATCAGAGGGCTTCTTCGATTTTCGGAGTTCTGGCAGCCCGCTGGCAGCCAGACGGCAGCCAGCTAGTTCCGGTTGTGATAGGAAGTCACGTGAGCTGGGATCCGACGACAACCCGGAGCTGCCCGAAGTTAGCAAAATAGAACGCCGGGACAGCGCTGGCCGCGGGATAAATGTAAACAAGCTACCAACATAGCAGCGACCGGCGTGGGCGGCGCGCGCGCGGCGTAGTCTGCCTATTTCGGCGTTGCCACCGTGAAAATATACAGCTGCATTCGGAAAAACACTTTTGCGAGAGTTCGCGCGACTGGGCATCTCACTTTGCACAGCGTAAGAAACGGCCTGCGACGAGTCCGATGCCAAGACGCAAAATCGCACGTGAATAATCGCGCAAAAGCGATCGCTCGAGGATGCCTCGAGGAGGTCGGCCACCGGCGACATTTGAAGTCATTTGACAAGACACGAAAAAGCGGGTAGGTCATTACGCGTAAAATTTCGTGCCGATCGAAATGCTTGAATTAGATTTCAGAAAGTTTGGTTCGGTTGATAGTGCTCCTTTCAATTCTGCTCCTGTGCTGAAGGAGCTGGGGGCTGCGGCTGGCCAACGAGGCGTTGGGCTGGCGCATGAAATGCACGCCACCTGTGACCATCAAAAAGCTTTATCATGAGAGCAATAATTAACCTAATATACGTGTAGCCACTACTCATCTCAGTGCATTCCTTTAACATCAACGGCAGTTTCGAGCTGCCACCCAAGCATACGGCAGATAGACGGCGCGAACGTGGGCTAGCTGCGACGCCTTCGGTATATAACTGCAGAAAAAATATATCGCCGCATATACGCGAGCGATGTGAAAGGTATACCACTAGAGAAAGATGAACCGAAAATGCACCGCGATGTGCGCCTACAACTTCGCGAACAACTTGCGCGGAACACGATGAAAATACCATGCAAGCATAATTGACATCGCCGGTGACAGCGCCGTGCGTGCTGTTTACGGCGGTGAAGAAGGATCCACGGCACACACACAAAAAGAAAGCTTCGCCGTCGCTCGTATGGCACCACCTCGCAAGGCGGAACGGTGCGTTAGAACCCTAGTAAGATAACGCTAGAAGCAACGCAATCAGCGATCCACGCACCACGCCGACGAGTACGCGAGACGAAGTCCGAAACCGCAATAAGCATACCCGTGCTCACGTTGGTTTCGACGGGAATTCAGGACGCAGGCTCCTTTCCCAAGCGTATCACCCCTGAAGGAAGCCGAACGCCAGGCCGGGGTACGCTTGTGCCCTTTTGAACCAGTGGGTGCCCGGCGGCGGTGGGAATCGAACCCACAGCCTCCCGCAGCCGAGGTGGGCGTTCTACCACTAGGCCACGGCTGCACAACAACCGGGGCGGCGCGCGCTAGCGTTCGACGCAAGCCAGTTGGCTGAGCGAGGTAAAAGTACTCAAGCGCCCGCACTGCAAACCGTCAAGTCAAAGATGGCGGCGAGCGCTCATCGCCTCTTTTTGTCGTCTGCTAGCCAGAGAACTTCCAGAGAGCAGCCAGAACAAAATCGTCCTGGCAGGTTCTGGCAGCCCGCGGGTAGCCAGAACCGTCCAGCCCGAGTAAAACAAACGCGCGGCGGAAGTGCGTCACACGGTAAGCGGAGCAACCCGAGAAAAACGAAGGCGCGCTGGCTGGCTCTGGCAGCCCGCGGGTAGCCAGAAGTGGAAAATCGAAGAAGCCCAGACTTAGCGGATCGTCCAGGCTCTGGCTGGCCATGGCAGCTCTTCCCATCGCTCCGTTGTGGGGTGTTGTATGGGGGGTACGGCAGTGATAGCCTGACATGCTCACGTGACATAATATGAGGTTGCTTTATCTGAGCACCATGGGCAGCGAGGAGGGTATGCCGTAGGATGTATTTTACTGAGGATGCGCAAGTTGGGATACGTGCCGGTTTGGATTTGTCTCCAACTGACCGATTCCTCTTTATTTAGTGTTAGGTGTGGTGGGAAATAGGCTCTTCTAAGTCCTCTATAGCGGTTTAGAATGACCGAGTAGTCGCACGGGACGGGAACGGTTTCCTCAGGGGAGCAGTTGGAGGGTGCTCGGCTTGTGTACCCTCGAGCTACCCTGTCCGCTGCCTGGTTTCCCTCGAGCCCCATGTGACCCGGGGTCCATATTACCCGATGCCGTATTGGGTGGTTGTGTGTGTACTGAGATGCTCGCCAGTGTCTGTCGCAGCGCGTGAGCTCGCCTGAGCCAATGGGCGCTGCCGAAACAGCCGGAGCTTCACGATAACGCGAACGTTGAAAGCGATGGCGTCGCCACCGCAATCCGCCTTTTGCATGTCCCGAGTGCGCATGCGCTGTACCCTAGCGGCGAGCGCCGAAAGCGTTTTGTACAGCGTCGGTGGTTCGTGCAGCCGACGAAGCACGCGTATGCAGCATAGTCGTCGAGGACGCGAACTCTTCATTGTCGGCGCTGTGCCAGTCGACGACGCGGTATTTGCGCTGTGTTTCGGTAGAAACTTCAGCTGTTCACAGCGATATTCGGTTGACGTCCGGTACATCACAATATATGCCAACACGACACCGATGCCGGTCAGAAGTCGACCTCACGCCGGCGCCAACGCTCGGCCGGCTGTAGTTGTGATACTGTGCCAGTGGGAGACCTATATTGTCATACAAGTATGACGAAGAAGCGACTGACGACGCGACCGACGACAGCGAGTGATCATAGTGTGATAAGCTTTCGTGCCGACGACGCCGATAAAACCAGTGTGCTGATCGCCCTGCGAGCGGCCGCCGAGTGAGAACATCGCACCGACAACGTGAATATCGCCGCACATGCGCTTGTGTATGTGTTTATTGACGCTCAAATTGAGTTGAAACGTGCTTCCGACTCTGATATGCACGATTTCCAGCCCTTTACAGCCCTCCACATCAAGTTTGAGGCGGTGTCGATCACGTTCAGGCAGCTTCATTAGGCCTAACACAGCCTACGAGTTCGTCCGCTACCGGCGGACCTGAAATATAGGATACGCAAGTACGATGAAGGAAACTGCTTATATCGTTCGGTACTGATCTTACCGACTTGAAGTGAACCACTCTTAGCATAGTACGATGCACACACAGAGAGTGGGAAGCGCGACACGGCGCAATGCTAATACCGCAGTACAGGCACCGTTCTTGAACGAAAGCTGTCGGTCGCAGTCGCCGGCGCTTCCATGAACGAATTGCAACTACGGAGAGTGTATTTTTATGCTGTCAGATTTAGTAGTTACCGAAAACACAGTTTGCCTCTTATGCTAAACAGGCAACAAGTGATGGCCCTTTCGATACTGCATCGTAAGCAACAACACCGCTCGTTGCCACGCGAGTACAGCGGGAGTCGACATTTTCGCGTGCCAGTGCGGCTAGGTGGTTGTTGTCGCCGTTTTCGATGTGCCCGCGCCGTTCATGCCTTCTCGTCTCAGTGTGATCGCTTCTAATGTGTGCCTGAGAAGTGTTCATATATGCTTTGAACATTTCCTCATTATTTCGTGTGAGCGGTGCACGGTTTCTACTGTACTTGAAGTACACTCTAACTTAAAGCCAACAGCGAGCGGTGGCCGTACGCATGCGGACGTAAACAAATGCGCCGTTCTTGCGTTGCATAAATACTCTGGGCGCAGTGTCGCCCCTTCATAGAGCTATGGCCACTGTGGCCAAGACTCAGCTATAAAAGCAGTTTTTATTATCCTATTAGCTTATGTTCAGTGCAGGTCTAAGAGTGGCAAACGCATGAACTCGGCTGCTATATACGATACGGCTAACCTCCGCTGAGCGGAATCGACTCCAGCTTAAACTTGATGTGGGCGGCTCACGTTCGTGCATTTCAACTTTCGAAGCATGTTTGGACTCATATTCGGCACGAATAGATATGAATAACAGGAATACAAGCGTAGGCGCTGTGTCAATCGCGTTACGGTGCGATGTATTCGTTCAGAGGCACATCGCACGGTGACTGGTTTTGTCGGCGTAGCTGCACGAAATCCCGTCATCATATTTCGACGACTTGCGGTTGTAAGTCGCACCAGAGCCATTGCCGGCCTAGACATCCTGTCCAACAAGCGTCCACTCACACAGAACGAAAATTACAACGACTGACAAATGCACAAACCCATTTCAAGTCGCTTCTTGCAGCGTGCTTCTGCGGCCCGCGGGGCCCCGACGCCGTACGTATTGTTTCTCGCGGAGCCCGCTAAGGTGGCGCCACAGCGCAATGCAAAATAAAGCCCCTTGATCTTGAAAGTAGCGACACTCTCCTCCGCGCGCGCGCTTTCCTCCTCAATTCTCCTCGCCCGCCGGCTGCGCGCGCTGCGCACGGCACGCTATTGCGCCTGGGCTCCCGCGGACGGGCCGCAGAATTCGATGGAGGCGCGTTATTTTGGGCCAGTTGCGCGCCCCAGTGGCGTAGAATATTTTGAAAAATGGTGATAACAGCATAGAGAATGCTGAAGGCAGCGTTTATGATGAGGCTGGTTTCATCCTAAAGCCGTATGAATGACACACACTGATTTAAAAGGAGCTTTGAGGCGAGTTCTATACTCCAGTTATTTTTTCTGCCACATGATACGCTGCTTTACTTTTTGCATCTGATCTAGTATTGCTTGTGGCAGATCGCTCTATGTTTGGCAGTTTTTTCTTGTATGTGCACCGCAGGTATTATATTCAGTGTGCCTTCTTATAATGAATTACTGGCGAGAGCGTCGTCCGTCCATGTGTTTGTCTCAATGTCAAAGTAGCTTTTGCGCTGTGGTTTCTGCATTGAATAGGACGGTTACACAATTCCACTCATCAAGTGGAATTGTACCATCAAGCCAAGCCACTCATCACCCACAATAACAGAAGCTGAGGAAAGGTATTTACAGTTTATTCTTTAGGCGTCGGTGTCAATGAAGCTTAAAAAATACTCGGTATACCTATGGGAGAAGGCATTCTATATTTTTAGGTAAACGATACGCCTCTGGAAAAGGTATTTTGATAGTTCACACCAACATACCGTTAAATTATGTAGTAGGATAGCTAAAATTGTGATTTTGATTAGACATCAGAAAAACATTTATCACACAAAAAACAAAAAAAATGGTCAGTAAGATGCTTTATTTTCGTGCATGCGCAAAAAACGTTATTTGACAAGATACAGATAACGTAGAAGAGTATCATATAATATTCAGAATGAGAAACAATGCTAGTGTACAAATATGCCATGCAGTACGGATGGCAGCTGAGAAAAAGACATGCCCAAGAAAACAACAGTAGTAACATTACACCATGGAACAAAACTACACCGCAGTAGATAAAGCAGTAACAGTGCGGCCGAAAGTTGACGGGCAATTAGTTCTTGCGCTAAAAGCTTGTCCTTTCCAAAAATCGGCTCTGTTGTGATCAAAACGACACTCCAGGCGTAAGAGATACCACGTTTTCTTTTGAGCCGAGCCACTATTTGCAAAGAATATGCCATGCGCGAATGCTCAGGAGATTCGTTTCATACTGGGCGCGCATGCTCAATCGAGTCCTTAATTTTAAGAGCTCTATAGTTGGATACAGCCCAAGAACTAAGTGGCAAACACCCCTCAAAGCGTGTCTTCCAACCAAGGGTATCGACAGTTTGTCATGACGTCCTGCTTAATCCCCTAGTGTGACATCGCAGTTGGCTAGTACGAGCTTCTTCGAAATGCCATTAACCGCAACATCATTAATATTGGCCGCTGCCACTTACCAGATTGAAGGTAAATGAGTAAAAAGTTTTCTCAGAGTGTAGTTGATGAAAAGCGCAAGTGACATTTACAAAATAGCTGTATATATGCAGTGAACATTGGTGAGCTTGGCTTCATAACACAAAAAGCTGGCTTAACTGGTATAAGTGGCGTAGCGAGTCTGACGCTTGACTGCTAAGCATTCTTCGAAGGCTTAGGTAAAGCATTCGACTTAATAGAGGCAGCTGGAGCCCCGTTACGTCTTTCATAGTCAGTCACCACCACATCACTTCATGGTAGACACTGCAACACGCATACCAATAC
>NW_023606837.1:0-17300 GCF_013339745.2 Dermacentor silvarum | reverse complement strand
TCTACATTCTGAAGACCCGAAACTTTTCTGCGCTGCACTTCGTTGAAGTGCGTTTAAAGGGAGCAATTTCGAGTTGTAATATTCGGTAGCAAGAGCACGCATGACCAACGACACAAGGATAGAGGCGAAGAACGACGTCGCAGATGATTGGACCCGGCGCGTTTTCCAGTAATTTCTAACGCGCACAATGTTCTTTCGCACACTGTCGCGTATACATAACGCATGAGAACAGGAGGCCAGAGATGTAGGAAATAACTGGTGCCTATTAGTATGCCCAGGAGATGCGAAAAACAATTGTATCTATTGAATTGCAAAAATAATAATGCGTTTCGCTTTTAGGTTAATCATCAAAGTGACAGAGCACCAAATATTTACGTCCATAATAGCATCACAGGCTATTTGTTGACGGAAATAAAGAACAAATTCAATTCAAATTATATTACAAATGTACGTAATGCTTGCAGTTAGTAAATAAATAACAATGGTATTATTGCATTGCACAGATGGAACATGCAAGGTTTGTAGAGGGTGAAACTACAAAATTTATAAGTACAAAATTACAAACAAAACGTTTTCATTGACGTTTTATGAACTTCAGCAGTGTAGCAAAGAAAGCAAATTTTCTGGTTCGTTATACGCATAAACTCCACAGTCTTATACCAATTTGAAAAAAAGCAACAATGACGTGGCTTTGCCAAAATATTTATTTAAAGTATTTACGATAGTCTATTAGTATCTAAGAGGTTGTAATTTATCGATGACACCAAGATATCTCCCGCACAATCAGAGACAGGCAAAAATTGGATAGATATTCTCAGCTTCCAAGTGCAAAAAAAATGTGGAAAGATGCTTGAATTTCCAACGTTTAACAGGAATCTGGAGCGACGCAGCGCTTTCACAGTAATAAATATTATCACAAGAAAGTTGGCACAAAACATGCAGTAGGATAAATTGAAATCCAAAAATATGAACACTCTAAATGAGCGGATTTTTGCCAGAAAAAAAAGAAAAGACTAAGAGCGCACGGGCACTGTTCAAAATAGTATGAGCACAACACAAGCCTGTAGCCCGTAGCGATTTCGTGACTACCAAAGTGTGCAGATTTTATCTGCACAATAGGCCCCAATTAACGGAGAACCTTGAGGTTTCTTCAAGTTTATCTGGAAAACTGGTTTAGATGTCGTTTTATCTTCTTTTCAGGTCAAAGAGACAATGTATCCTACGAAGAAATACGAGCCGTAGATGATGGTAAAGAGAAACCTAGGATGAGATAAAAAAAAAAAGTTTGTGTGTGTAGGCGAAAACAAGAGACACTGGAGAGCAACGGGGGTCACCAGTGGATGGTGCAAACGTTATCCATGGCAAAGAAAAACAAACCAAAGACGCATCGGAAAATATCGGAAAGCAATTAACAAATCAATTACTCAGCCTCTCTTGGTATTTTGTTCTCACTGTCCCTGTAGGGTCGGCTGTTTCTTCCTATCGTTACTTTATTTTGGTCGTTACTGCATCGATTCCTCACTTGTGCCGCGACACTCCCGAGCAGAGAAATAGTAGGGAAAAGGAGCCGATAACACTAGGTTTGCTAGGATGGTATGAGGGAGAATAGATGTACATTGGGTAAGGGTAAAGTCACGAAAGTAGGCATCGATGCATACGGCCATCGTCCAGGATCTTCACTTCCGAAAAGGTCTAGAGTCCAGCGGTTCAATGCTGTCCGGAGAGCCTCACGCTCAACGTTGCAAGAATGCTTTAGAGCGTGGCTAAAGCTTTGACACACAAATATTGGTCTTCTGCAACCACCCAAACTGCCATATTTATAGACTTGATCCATCCCTAAAGCTAGAAGTGCCATCAAATGTTCCTGCTTTGATGCGACCGTATTGTGCCACCTTTGGCTCGGGGTGGCATTTACAAAGGCTTCGGTTCCGCACTGTAATTGAGTGTATGCCCATGTGCGACTCTTGTGGAATTACAGTAACGGAGGTGAACACTTAAAAAAAAGTGCGCTACATCCATTAACGTGCATAAACTGAGCCGTCATCTCTGCGATACTGACGGTTTACAGACAGCAGTAGGATGGCAGACCAGACAGGTACCTCTAAAGTCTGAGTTTGATCTGGGCGAAAACAAATGAGCACGTAAAGTCAATGTTTTGTGCTAGATGCCCTTTTAGTTTTCTTTATGCTAGCTTGCGTATGTCGCGCACGCGGTAGAGCACATGACGACAACCAATATGTCTGCCTGCATGTAAAAAGAAGACTGTGTCATTTACACTTATTGGAGCCTACATATCCCCAGCGGGTCACTTTGATGGCAAAAGGCTCAAGAAAATATTGAAATGACTAATGGTCCCTGGGTTATCACAGGTGACTTTAACGCGCATCACCAGCTATGGGGAAGTACTAAAATTGATTCCAGAGGCAGGAGTCTTGCCTCCTTTGCTGCGACCATGATATGTGTGTGTGAATGATGGCAGCCCTACATTTCTGCTAGGCACGACCTATAGTAGCTGCTTAGACTTGAATTTGGTGTCACGACGCTTCGCCTCGAGCGTCCAATGGTTCACTGACATAGAGACACATGGAAGCGACCATATTCCAACATACATCAAGATTAGTGGAGTTGGGCAATGCTCCTCTACAGCCTTGCGTACAGTTGAGTGGTCAAGGTTTAAGGAGCATATGGATGACGCATGTCGGGAAGGCCTTTTACACAATATAGAAGACGAAATCGCGGACTCAATGAAAGCATTCATGTGCTCGCTCACAAGGTAAGCAAGGCGAACGCACTTCGACACAGAACTGGAGAGGCTGCATGCGGAACGCCGACAGGCGGAAAGAAGGTATCGGCGCACGAAATCCGTTCTAGACCTGAGGGCTTCACGACGCATACAAAAGAAAGTTCAGCGTCATATGGATAAATTGGAAGACAAGCGGTGGAAATCTTTCTGTCAGACGCTTGATCTCCGAAGATCGCTCTCACACATATGGAGAACGGTTAGGGTCTTCGCTCATGCCCGCATCAAAGGAATCCCTTTGCTGCTCTGGCCCTCTACCAACACCGCTCGCAGTTTGAAGTGGCTTAAGAGTTCTGTGTGCGGGTTGCTGGATTCGTGATCATCCCTACTGACGCGGCACTGAATGGCGTCCCTGAGACACGTGTACCAGAAATTAACGTGCCATTTTCACCTGAAGAGCTCGACGCTGCGTTAGCGACCTGCAGGCGTTCTTCGTCACCAGGACCAGATGGCATCACGTACGCTGCCCTATGCCACCTTGGACATGACGCACGTGGTGAGCTGCTCAACTACTACAATGAGTCTTGGCGAAACTACATTGTTCCTAAACAATGGAAATCGAGCCGCTTGATCCCCATTCTGAAACATGGAAAGTCTCCGCTTTATTTATTATCATATCGTCCGATTGCGCTTTCGAGCTGCGTCAGCAAAGTGATGGAAAGAATGATTCTTGCTCGCTTGGAATAGTACCTCGAGCGATTCAACATCTATCCGGATGCCATGGCTGGCTTTCGTCGAGGTCGCTTGTCCATCGACAATGTTGTTGACCTCGTTACCTGCGTCCAAGAACAGAAAATCCTCAAGCGCCTACCAGTTGCACTTTTTCTCGATGTCAAAGCAGCATACGACAACTTCGCCTATGAGGCAATGCTGAACTCACTTGAGGCTGTGGGTGTTGGTGGCCGGATGTATCAATGGATTCGGGACTATTTGACCGAGAGGTGCTTTTTCGTACAGACTGAAGACGGCCCAACTTCGGAACATTGCATCTACCGTGGTGTGCCGCAGGGTGGAGTGTTAGCCCTATATCGTTCAACCTCGTCTTGGTAGGACTTGGGGAGTATTCACCGCGGACAGTTAATGTCTCTATATACGCCGACGACATTTGCATATGGGCCTCTGCAGTGACTCGGCCTCAGGTGCGGGCCAGGCTTCAGCGGGCGGCAACCATGACGGCGTCTTTTCTACGAGAACAAGGCCTCAGTGTGTCTACAGAAAAGAGCGCATTGGTTGGCTTTACACGCAAACAAATGTCACTATCCAGTTTCAATCAACGGTCAAGCTGTGTCCTATGTTAAGACGCATCGCTTTCTGGGTGTCATCATCGACCGTAACCTCTCGTGGACCCCTCACTTCGTCTACCTGACGAAGAAGTTATTTGCTATTGCTCAGGTATTTAAATTTCTCTGCGGGAAAAACTGGGGTGCACCAGTCTATTCTATGCTGCAGCTTTACAGGGTACTGTTCCTGGGACTCCTTCGTTACAGTCTGCCAGTTTTGTTAAATACATGCAAGACGAACATTCGCGCTCTTGAGAGCATACAAGGTCAAGCCCTACACACGTGTTTAGCGCTGCCTCGGTGCACCTCAAGAAGAACAACAATAGCCATCGCGAGAGACCATACGATCCAGACACACGTAGCTGCCGACTCCCTCAGAGCGCCCATTCGTCATCTGCCAAGGATCCCCGACCATCACTTAGCTTCCCTGCCAGCGGAGAGACCTCAAGCGACCTTTTCAAAAGTGATTAGTGCCCATCAACAGTGTATACCGTCATCTTTTACACCGGCGTCGAAGCCTTCATCTCCCCTGTGGTGCCTGCGACAGCCTCAAGTGAATTTTGCTATTCCCGGAATCACCAAAAAGGCCAATCATCCATCGCTGGCTCTGAAGCAACTGACGCTCCTATTAATGCACCAGACATATCATGACTACATACATATATATACCGACGGCTCGACCTCACCTACCAGCTCTACTGCCACATTCGTCGTTCCAGCCAAGCAAGTTGCATTTAAATTCAAATTGTCACATATGACTTCATCTACATCGGCAGAACTTGCCGCCCTCCATGTAGCTGTGACCTACGTCACCGAAGAGCCGGCACAGAAATGGGTCATATTCTATGACTCTAAGGCAGCCCTTCACGGTATCAAGTCAGCCTTACATCACAGAACTTACGAGCAGGTGATATCCGACATCAGGGAAGTACATCATCATGCTCTGGAAACAGGGCACAGCATAGTCTTCCAGTGGATTCCTGCTCATTGTGGCATCATCGGCAACGACATTGGTGACAGGGCTGCCCGATCTGCCCACGAAGACACCCAGACGCGTACAATACCTTTGGCGAGGACGAAACTGCCAGGGAACTTCCTCTGCTTGCACGCAAAACGTCACAAGCTTTATGGAGATCAAGTGCCTTCAATTGCTGATTATATAAATTGGACCCCTTGCTACGGCTACAACTGCCATCTAGCCTTTCCCGCGGCGAAGCAACCATGCTGTGCAGCTTGTGGCTGGGAGTGGCGTTCACGAACGCTTACTCACATCGTATGGGAATGGCCGAGAGCCCGATGTGCGACTCCTCTATGTGCGAGGAAACCATTGAGCACCTATTGTGTACCTGTCCTCGCTACGACGTACAACGCCTCGCTCTCAGGACAACTTTAAACCGGCTGGACTCGAGACCGTTCTCTGAGTCAAAGATACTCGGACCGTGGCTACACCCGTCACTGGCACAAAAAGCGTTGCGTGCATTAGTACAGTATTTGAAGAGCACCGGTTTAAGAGACCGCCTATAGTGTCCCTGTACATCGTCGAACGTGTACTCAGTGTTCATTCTCTCCCTTTTTTTTCGCTTTCTATTTCCCCTTTCCCTTACCCCTATTGCAGGGTAGAAAACCGGATGCTCTTTTGGTTGACCTCCCTGCCTTTCCTATCCTTGCTCTCTCTCTCTCTCTCTTGTTCTCGTGTGCCTTTACTTCGACTAGTAAGTAACTACAATTTACTGTTCTGGATACCTGACTCCTTAAGAAACATATTTCCTTAATGTTTTCACTATTTCAGGCTTTGTTTCAGTTTACGTTCAACTTCAAGGGCAATGCTAGCTTTCGTACAAAAAATTGTAGAAAAAAAAATGCCTGTTTCGGTGTAAATGCAAGAACACTGCTCCTTTATAACACGTTATCACATTTTAAATAATTTTGGCAGCTATAATACTTTGTGCAAATTGAATAAAGACAGCTCACGGAGTAATGCTTGATACATTTTGCTGCAAATTTTCGCCAGACCGAGTGAAAACACATAAAAAAACTTCCCGAAAGACCACATGATTACAAAAAGTGTATTTAAATTTGTAGTGCAAAAGTGCGTTCGACAATCAGCGCGTGTACACAGCATTTATTATTACTATTCACGGCAAATTTAGAACCCCTCAATTAATTTCTTGGATAGCTTTCGCCAAGCCTGGAAAATAGAAGACCACTTACCAGGTTGGCGCACATCTCTATTGCTCACCTTCACAGCAGCACGCAAGTAGTAGGGACACACAAGGCCCGCGAGCTCTGTCCCCAAGTTCTCGCTGCTTTACAGCAAAGCATGCTGCTTTACAACAAAGCATGCTGCTGAATTGTATGCGCGTTAGTTTACCACGCTTTCCTTAGTCATTAAATCACTATGCGTTTCCTCGTTTAGGCCTTAGTATTGAGACGTCGTGCTAATAGGCCTAGCCATGACCTTGTAGGGTTGCTCGTTATACGCGTTGCTTGCAGCTGGATAAGCTTTGAACAGTGAAGTCCTGAACTTACTGCGCAAGAGCTGTGCAAGAATTAAGCAGCGCACAGAACGCGAGCGAGAAAAAACAGGCGCAAAGCCCTCTCATTGGAATGCCTATTACGTGCTGCAGCAAGCGGAAGAAAACAAGCGCGGAAGCGAGTACTGACATTCAACTTGGCGATCACGTGTGTCCTCCGTTTTGAGAAGACATGCTTGTTCTGAACTGCACAAGTCAAGCTCGCACACCCGACGCAAGAATACAACGCGAACAGAGAAACCGCAGTTCTCATTAGTAGCGTGAAGCTTTACCAATCAGCTTAGACGAACAGCGCATACTTCAGTAGCGTCAATTTTTCACATACAACGCTCTTTCTTGCGAAGGCAAGAAAATATGGGAGTTATAATTATCAAGGTTGTTTCAGAGGTGTGACGCAAAATTTTTAGAGTGAATGAGTAATTTTTGAGGGCACTTAGCTCAGGTTCGCAGCGCGCATCGCTACAACAGAGGCTGGGCGCAGGTTTCATTTTCAAACCAGTATGATTCTTGCAAATGCCATCAGGAGTTCCAAGCCAAGAGTGCAGAAACCTGCTGGCATGGCTTTGTTGACTAATAACAATACAGATCAATTTGCTTTTATTTATTCACTGGACCATTAAGGCAAATGTTGCATTTTAGAGTACGGGATTGCATCACGGCTACGATCTCTTTCCTGGCCACATAAAGCTGCCTCGCCACTACAGTACACTTTACCGACACGACGCCATTGCCAAGATGGCAGACATGGCCAGTGTTACCAGATCCCTCTGCATTTTGAATATATCCTATTACAATAGGAATAGGACAACTGAAGTGGTATTTTATTTGTAATAATTTTATTCATTTGGCGGAAGAAGTTCGTCAGTACTGGGAAAAAAGTTGGAGGACGCTTAAGAATGGAACGCGATAGCATTTAAAGATCCCTGGCTGCTTATCAGGCTTCCCTGCAACTGTAGCCTTTTTAGGGGCGAAGCTCCTTATAGCGGCACCCGTTCGTCTCCGTCGTAGTAGGTAGCCACGTCTAGTTTTATGAATTGCTCAATAGATGGCGTTGTGTGTCCCTCCCTATATGTATGTATACCCATATATACATATATATGTATATGTATAATAACCGGAAGCCGACTTCCGCTTCCGGTTCCACTTCCGGTTCCGCTTCTGTTTCCACTTCCAGTTCCGCTTCCGGTTCCGGAAGCCAGCTTCCGGCTTCCGGAGAACGCTTCCGGCGTTTTATGAAAAAAAAAATGTCACAGTTTCGCCCTAAGGGCGAAGCAATGAATGCGATAGCAACACAGCAATGTCATACGAAGTAAGGTGAGCGGCTTTGGTAGCAACAACACGCAGAACTGTTGTCGACGCCATCGGCGTTTTGCCCGCGTTAGCTCAAAATGCGTGCGGCGTTGGTGACTGTTGCTGGAGCCTCTCATATAAATAGGCACTTGGTGCCGCAGCTAAACGTCGCGTCCCTTCCTTCCCCCTCCCCCACGGCCTCTCGCGCGTCTGAAGAAGGCGCGTTTGCTCTACATATATGGTGATTGTAAAGGAGGAAAGAGACGCCTACAGCCCTTCTGCAGCCCTTAAGGAAGCACGGCGCAGAACGCGCGTTTGTTCTCCGCCGTGCGTTCACTCCCCGTGAAAGAGCGCGTCCCTCGCGCCCTTTCACTCGCACATACAGCGTTCGGCGGCGCGCGGCCACGATTTCATCTCCATTGACGTCATACGGAACCTCACGGCGACGGCGACGGCGACGGCGACGCCGACGGCGACGGCGACGCCGACGGCAGAAATCTGCTTTTGAGTGTCCATATAATTGCTATCGCAATAAAAATTCCGAAAGTTGTGTCCGTAGCGCGGAATCGAACCAGGGACCCCTCGCTTCCGAACGCGCGGCGCTAACCACTACGCCACGAAGCGCACATGGACACACGCACCACGATGTCAATAAATACCCAACATTAACGAAAGACTGCGCGTTTCTAACGCGTTTGTGCTAGCGCGTTACGGCCCATGTAAGAAGCTGGTGTAAGACGCCGTGGCCTCTCCGCCTTACCCCCGTATTCATAAACGCTGATGGCGTCGGCAAACGCGGTGCACGTTCCGGCATGTGTAAACGGCTGCGTAAGACGCTGTGGCCTCTCCCCCTTACTAGAGAATACTGCACGTTTCTAACGCGTTTGTGCTAGCGTCTCCTTAAGCGGGAGATGGTGCAATTATAATGAAGGGCGCTGTTATAAAATAGGAATGACGTCACATATGGCGCGTGTCATTGGTGGAAGTCAATCGTTCGATTTAGTGCGGCGAGACTGGGCGAAATATACGGAATATTCACGGTTTACCGATGATTCCATCCGGAGCTTCGCCCACTCATCATCATTCACCCCGTGGATATGCGGTGTTTTTTTTTTTTCTTCACCTTCGCCTCCGCATGTCGCTGCCGAAGCGGAGAGCTCCATCTGGATGGTATTTTTGCAAGGAGCGAACCGAGTCGCACCACCGTATGAGTGGTAGAAATGTTGGAAAAGGGGCTTGTGTTTGAGTTTCCACGTAAGAAAATTATGTTTTCTTGTATATTCAAATTACAATAACAAATTACAAATCACGTCTGTATGCTGTTGTTACGTTGTACATTACAATTTTTCTGACGCATTTTGCTTTGAGAAATTCGATTAGTTCACCAGCGCCTCGGTGCAACGCGGAGGGCCTGCGTGTTCGGGGTGGTTCGGGTTGATTTTCTTCGACACGGACGCCATCGCCCATACCGACACCGACGCCGGATTTCCTGCTACACGGGTCCTTTAACGCTATCGCGTTAAAATGGACACTAAACTGTCCTCTTTTCGACCTCACGCTACAGCTTCAACGCCTCTAAATTAGTGTGATGCAATTCATAACAAATAATATTTTGAATTTCAACTCTGATAGTGCCAAAAAAGTTCTAAAATTCTTTTTTGAGATAGTGGGTGGTTTAAAATAAATTATAAGGCTTCTTTGAACATAGAGAATCAACTAGACCTGGGTAGACGGTCCTAACGGTGTTGCTGCCACGGCATGTTGGCGCACAAATTTCAAGCTGATGTCACAGTCTGTCTTTTTGGTTTACCACGTTGCAGGAGGAGTGGTCATTTTTGTATTCTAGAAGTGCAATTTATTAAAACTTATGTGTTTCATATTTCTCTGTAGTGACCCTTTAGAGTTGACGGTGAGGGTTAAATTGCGGCCTAACTGAGGTCCTCAATTTAACCCTCACCGTCGTTATATATATCTCCATTTACCTTCCTTCTATTTCTGTTATTTCATTTTTACAGCCAGTGCACCAAAGAAGCAAATTGGACAGGACATCACGGCAAATATATTTGTGTATTATGACTCAACGTACACGGTAGCAATTGAAGGAGAAAAACCTCTTCAACTAACAGCATCAGCAACAAAAATAAGCCATTGGAGCACTTTCAACGTCTTTTTCAGAGAGTACGTAACAGACGCGTTTCTGTTCTTTGTTACTAGTGCGACAACGAGGGCAAAACAGGACCTGAGCGGCGCCATTTCATCACAATTTGCCTGATTATCAGCGTTAGGACAGAAATGACGTACTTAAGGTCCAAGGAAGTATAAAAAATCATTAAGTATAAGAGAGATAAAGGAACCGAAAACTAGGGTCCATCGGGTTTTCTACCCTACAGTCGGGGAGCAGGAGTGGTGAAGAGGAAAAATAATTAGATAAAACAATATGCGCACCGTACACAACAGCTTTCGTTGTGAAGGAGTTCAAAAGCCTAGTCGTCTTTAAAAATTATTGCAGGGCTGTGGTGGCTTTTGGTACGAGATAGTTGTTGATTTTCTCACTTCGAGTCCAAGAGTATGACGAAGTTCTGTGTGCGTGGATTTTTAGTTTGCAAACAGCAGCTGCAGTAGTCGAAGAGACTAGGCGTTTCAAACAGCCAGACCATGTATTAAAAGAAACGGCATCTATAGGCAGAGGCACAGCTATCAGAACGCGCAATGCCGATGCGTCTTTGTTGACACGAAGACAGGTGACTGGGATAATTTTCGAACAATTGTTAGTGGTCCGAGAAGCAGGCCTCACAAGACGCTTTAAATCGCTTGGACTGCAACTGAAAAATAGTAAGTTCACGCATGAGGTCTCCGGACGTTCAAGGTGAATCAAGTGCAGCCACTGAGATCAAGTTCATCCTGACTCTTCTAAGAAGGGGGAATGACTAACCCAGCTGGATAACCTTGATCAGCAGCGCATGGGAGAACAGGAGACATACAGGCACAGACTAAGCCTCGACCATAGCTTTCTTTTTTTGCTTCAGGCTGCCAGAGGCATGCAAAAAAGCAAGCAAAGACATTTACTGTGTATATTCTCCAGAAGCTAACATTGTATCTGATGCTCACGTAAGCGACAGCAGGTAAATTATCAAACTGGTGACTATAATGCTGTGTAATTTGAGCATCGAGCTTGGATGGTTGCTCGAGTGTTGGGAAAACGGGTGGTTACATATTCACACACGCTCACATTCTGCCAACAATATCGCAACAGCGTGTATTTACTGCAGAAGGGCACCAATAAATTTCATGAAAATGAAAATGCTTTACAACGGTCTAGCGCAAACAATGGAGGTTCCGAACGGGTGTCCGTGCAAAATGTTTTCATGGTTGTTTATAATAATTTTCCAGGCAATTATCATAGTGAAATACGAAAATGTTTGCTCTTTAACAAAGCAATGAACTGAAAGTGCGCTAAACACGGCCATGCCCAGAAAAGGTTGTTCCTGAAGTGCAGCAATTCAAACATAATTAGCGCACCTATCCCTAGCACGTAACACTGTACTACATAAAATTTCCTCGAAATAAAGGCGGACGTAGTAATAAAATTCCAGTGTTTTACATCGCGAACCGCTCGTGAGAGCAAAGAAACCGCTTTGTACATCGCTCTCAGTGACAGTAATACTGACGCCACCGGAAATTACAACCCAGCCTGCCTTCTGAAGTGAAGAAGCATTGCAGAAATGTATTTAGAGCACTTTCCCAGCGCGTTAGGAAATCCTTGTCCATGTCTGCAGAGATACATTACTACTTTTTTTTATTCTCGGATTATAGGTGCCAAAACTACAATATGATTATGAGGCACTGCTTACTGGGGGACTACTGAATTGTTTGGACCACCTGGGTTTCTTCAACATGCACGCAATGCGCGGCACAAGCGCGTTATTGCATTAAGCCTCCATAGCTATATTTTATTACAGACGACAATATAACCAAAGCAGAAAATCGCCAACGAAGTTGTAGTAGAAGTGCACATGCTCAAATTCACGGAAAGACACTTTGATATGCCTACTAATCTATCAGCCTGTAATGAATTAACCTTGTTTTCTACTGTTTATTAATCTCATAGCAACGGGCATGTACTAGTCAAAGTAGACAAGCGCGCAATATCTATCATCGCGACGTGACTTCACGAGTGTCAACAATTCTTCGTCGGGACAAGAAATACTTTTCTGGAATGTGTGATTATTGTGAATATTTACTTGCGTGTTCTTGCTTGCACTAAAATCTAGGACTCAAAGACCGTCTCTCTTTCTCTTGGTTGTAGGTAAATGAATACTTAAGGAACCAATCCGTATTGATTACACTGAATGTTGCCAATGCAACTAAGGTAAGTCAGGTGGGATGATCATTAAGCATTTCGTCTTTGTCGCAACAATGCAAGCTGTCTTTGACAGGAGAAACCAGATTTATATCTTAATTCAAGAAATCAAATATCAATGCTTTCGCAGGTTGAATTAGCGAGACTGCTAGAGACATGGCGTAAGCTTGGGCGAGTTGTCCAGTTATGATATATTTATAACTGTGCACACAAAAGTTTAACACGAATAAATGTCACTCACAACTAACGCCATTTACCCAAATTTACTGCAAACTTTCTAAATGCAAAAACAATATAACAAGTTCAATAAAAGCGAGTATTGCGTGTGCTTTTCGTTTCCAACTGTGTGCGCATTATTTTTATTGCGTTACGCGCATCGTCTATTATGAAAGCATTTCTTAGAGCAGATATTCTAGATATTAGAGCAGAGTGTTCAAAAACACCAGCACAGCAGACATTTTTGATAGCTTCAACATCACTGACAAGACACGCAACATTTGCGATGGAGCTGTTACCGTTGTCATAAGCGTTATTTTAGATTTTATAGCAGAATTTACCTGAGCATGGTGAAAATCGTATATCTGTTAGCACTTCTGAACTGGCTACAGAATAAGTGATTTACTTCCACCAGAACGACAGCATTTCTATAAAATATAAGCATATGAAAAAATCGCTGGATGGTACCCGGACATTGAATAACCTCCTTGCCCTTGCAAACTCTAAACGGGGCGTAAAGCCAACCGACATATTTACCCTGTTCACGAAGTGAGTACAACCTTTTATTATTACATAGACAAGGGCTCACAGAACGAAACGGTGAGCGTTTCCACGGCGCGCACATCATTGAACTTCCCGCACTGTGTGGCTATGTTGCTTCAAATCAGGGTTGCCTTAAAAGCCGATTCTCAGCTAGCTCTTGCGGGTATTTTATTAATGTTATTATTAACTCTATTTACAATCGCTGTGAAGGGGCAGGTAGAGAGAAAAATGTCAGTTTCGCCCTAAGGGCGAAGCAATGAATGCGATAGCAACACAGCAATGTCATACGAAGTAAGGTGAGCGGCTTTGGTAGCAATATGAATTGTAGTAAACAGGAGCTGATTAAGTAAGCAGGTGTGCTGCGGCGTAAGTAGACCGACATGAAGAGAGACTCGACGACCACGAGAAGGCGCGTGTGAAACGGTGGTGTTGATGAGAAGCGCTTCCCGTGGGCAGCGCGTGCGAAGGGACACACTTGTAGCGCTGCACTGCCGATCCGGGCAGCATTGCATGTGTAGCGTGCGTTGGAAAATGTGGCCCGACGATTGCTAACTGAATGAACAAGCGTGGTGTGAGCGCTCACAAACAAACACGAATAGATCACACTGAATGACTGCAGACAACGACTGTGAAAACGCTGGCAGCAAGCATACGCCGCAGTGGGCGAAGGTACGTGCGGTCTATTGCTTCAACGGAAACTGAGCGGCGAATGCACGGCGCATAAAGGTCAGAGCCGTGTGGAGATAAGAGACGTAGTAGAAGTAGAAGCAGCGGGCGAAGGTACGTGCGGTCTATTGCTTCAACGGAAACTGAGCGGCGAATGCACGGCGCATAAAGGTCAGAGCCGTGTGGAGATAAGAGACGTAGTAGAAGTACAAGCAGCGGGCGAAGGTACGTGCGGTCTATCGCTTCAACGGAAACTGAGCGGCCAATGCACGGCGCATAAAGGTCAGAGCCGTGTGGAGATAAGAGACGTAGTAGAAGTAGAAGCAGCGGGCGAAGGTACGTGCGGTCTATCACTTCAACGGAAACTGAGCGGCGAATGCACGGCGCATAAAGGTCAGAGCCGTGTGGAGATAAGAGACGTAGTAGAAGTAGAAGCAGCGGGTGAAGGTACGTGCGGTCTATCGCTTCAACGGAAACTGAGCGGCGAATGCACGGCGCATAAAGGTCAGAGCCGTGTGGAGATAAGAGACGTAGTAGAAGTAGAAGCAGCGGGCGAAGGTACGTGCGGTCTATCGCTTCAACGGAAACTGAGCGGCGAATGCACGGCGCATAAAGGTCAGAGCCGTGTGGAGATAAGAGACGTAGTAGAAGTAGAAGCAGCGGGCGAAGGTACGTGCGGTCTATTGCTTCAACGGAAACTGAGCGGCGAATGCACGGCGCATAAAGGTCAGAGCCGTGTGGAGATAAGAGACGTAGTAGAAGTAGAAGCAGCGGGCGAAGGTACGTGCAGTCTATCGCTTCAACGGAAACTGAGCGGCGAATGCACGGCGCATAAAGGTCAGAGCCGTGTGGAGATAAGAGACGTAGTAGAAGTGCGCCCCCCCCCCCCCCGCTCCCTCCGGCGCTCGCTTCCTGCTTCCTTGCTTGCGCGTGGGAGATTGAGTGCGTTCACTCTCCGTGATAGCGCGCGTCCCCGCACGCTTCCGCTCGGGCATACGGCGCGCGGCGCAGATTTTATCTATAGGGAACCGGATGGCGACGTTGACGACGACGCCGACGGCAGAAATCCGGTTGAAGTGTCCATATAATTGCTATCGCAATAAAAGGTAGGGAATGGTGTACTATCTCCCTCCTCCCCGAACAAAAATACATTTTGTTTCTTTGGTTTGCGTGAGTATGTCATACGTAATTGGACACGAAAGCGCTAAAAAAAGAACGTGAAATACAAAAATAAATAAAAACCACAGAGCCACAGAAAGTGACAGCCCTTGCAGTACATAATAATTCTGGTCCTCTTTGCATCGAAACTTCTCTATTGGCGCAGCGCCAATTACAGGGAGAGACAGCAAAACAATAAGTGAAGCGCAGGAAGGTTAACCCGGGCTGAGCCGGGCAAGTTACGCTGCATTCAGAGAAGGGGAAAGATGATGGAAAGATTAAGAGAAGAAGTGAAAGTCCGCTGTACATACCACCGACGCTGTAACTGTTCTCTGCTTTACATCACAGACGATAGCTCAGCCTGGTCGCCTTCAGAAATCACAGCAGAGTTTTGATGCCTTTTGTGGCTGCTATATGTTGGCCATGCTCCAAAGATGTTATTCAAATTGAACGGCGTTCTGTCCAACTGATTCGGAACTGTGCAGAGGTCATGTCTCTCATTTTCAAAGTAAGAGCAGACTTGTAATAACTCTGGGCGGGTAATTCCGCCTACCTATCTAGCTGGCGCGAAGCACAGACCCGCAGCCATCTACGCTGGGCTAAAGACTCAGAGGATAGTGCTGATAATGTCTAACGCAAGAAATTCGGAAAGGCCAGTTTCTTGTATCTGTTTATGTCCGAATTAATCGATAAAACAATTTTTTACAGCGTCAGGTGTTATGGGCTCATTCCACTAGCCATTTCGGGTCGTGATGATGCCGCCGCCGGCGTCCGCCGCGTAACCGCTATCGCCGGAAACGCGAAAAAAGTACCCGATGCCCACCGGGATCGAACCCACGCCCGCTGCGTGGGCGCCGGATACTCTACCACTGAGCCACGCAAGCGTTTGCCATCGGGCCGCGGAAAATATCCATATATAAGGCAAGCACGCAGGGGGAGACGACTCGAGCCTCCGCCAGTGTGGTGGGGCCATCTAGGTAAGATGCCTGCAAACGCAGCGTTCGCAGGCGCAGACGACGATAAGCAATTCAGACGAGGCGCGCAATCAACGCACTCCCGAGCTGCCAAGCCTCCGCCAGTATGGTGGCGCCATCTAGTTAAGGTACCTGCAAAGGCGGCGCGCCCGACATGCAAGTTGCAGTTCTAAGGCTTGATCGGGCTCAGCAGACTGCTGGGCAGAGAGAATTACAAGCCGCAGCTCGCCGTCGACGCCTGGCGGACAGTTCAGATCGTTCTCATCAAAACGAGGCGAACAGACTGCCGCGAAGACCCTGTTGTGCGTGGTGCCCAAATTGGAGCTATTTTGAGCCGCTCCACCAGCTTACGCTGTGACTGTGCTGCGTGTGCCGCGCAGGCCTGTGACTTTTATTGCGATAGCAATTATATGGACACTCAAAAGCAGAATTTCTGCCGTCGGCGTCGCCGTCGCCGTCGCCGTGAGGTTCCGTATGACGTCAATAGAGATGAAATCGTCGCCGCGCGCCGAACGCTGTATGTGCGAGTGAAAGGGCGCGAGGGGCGCGCGCTTTCACGGGGAGTGAACGCACGGCGGAGAACAAACGCGCGTTCTGCGCCGTGCTCCCTTAAGGGCTGCAGAAGTAGGCGTCTCTTTCCTCCTTTACAATCACCATATATGTAGAGCAAACGCGCCTTCTTCCGACGCGCGAGAGGCCGTGGGGGAGGGGAGGGAGGGGGAGGGAAGGGAAGGGAGGCGACGGTTTAGCTGCGGCACCAAGTGCCTATTTATATCAAGGCTCCGGCAACAGTCACCAACGCCGCACGCATTTTGAGCGAACGCGGGCAAAACGCCGACGGCGTCGACAACAGTTCTGCGTGTTGCCGGTGCTGCTGCATGTCCAAGTTTATACAGCTGATAAAGGTAATATCATTACTCCGTATGGCTCTCTACAAATTTGCTATCGCAATTGATGCTTCGCCTTTCAGGTGAAACTGCGACATTTTTTCACTAACTGTAGCCAAGACGTGAATCACGACAAATTGATGATATTGTTGCTGTTGTGGTTGCTGTTGTTGTTGGCAGTGCGTGTCTTTAAGAACGTAGCCTGTAAAACGAGTAGCAAAATTTGTGTTCATAAACTCCTTATAGCACAGTTTTTAAGGAAAAAGACTAAAATTCACAGTAAATCATACAGCAGCCGCGTTATCATGCTCGTGAAAGAATTTTATATGAAAATTATAGGGGTAGCAGAAGGTATACAGAAGCTGCACGAGAAAGCCGCACTTGGGAGAACGGAGCTAGAGTCGCTCGGTGAGGTGGAAGTCGTCAACAACGTTATGCAGTGAGCGGGAAAAAACCTTGTGCTTTCTTTTGGAGCGTTGATCTTTGGTGTTACATAATTGATTTTGGTGTCAGATGATTTGGTGTCAGACGTGCCGGGGTGGCTCAGTCAGCCAAGGCGTTGCGCTGCTGAGCACGAGGTCGCGGGATCGAA
>NW_023606836.1:0-17290 GCF_013339745.2 Dermacentor silvarum | reverse complement strand
CTTGCATCGTGATTTCTTCCAGGTGACCCTACATTTGTGTACATAAACTTATATGTATGGTCGACAATGGCCAACAATATAACGCTGTACCACCCTTTATAATTAATATAATCAGTGGCATGGTCCTTTGGGGGGGGACACTTCGATGTGGCATCCGTCCAGAGCGCCCATGCCTTGGGGAAATCCAGAGACAGCCGCGAAACGGCGCAAGTGCTCGTCAACTTCGTGTTCTCTTGGGAAGCTTATGTAACGCGACTCCAGTCTGCGTACAATAGTCGCGCAGAACTCGCGGAACGCAAAATTTACTGTAGAACGGCCAACACCAAAGATATTGGCAACACTCCTGTCCTCAGCAGAGGTCGCGAGACGATATAGTCCTATCGCTACACGTTTATCTAATGTAATCGCCTTCCGCATGTTCGTGTCTAGCCGTCTCATGGACTCACAAACACTCACAATGTAATCGAAAGTCGAGCGGTTCATTCTAAAGTTCTCTCTAAATCCGCTATCAGGTAGGTGCGGAAGTGTTGCTTCGTACCACGAAATTTCCCGGGGGTATGTCCAAACAGAACGATCGCCAGAAGAGAGTGCTGCAGCTATCAAAAGCTCTCAGCTCCTGCGCCGAGCACGTTCGTGGTCAGCGTTCACTTCTTCCAGTTCAGCAAGGATGGAAAGTTGCTGTCTATGCCGCTGCTGAAGAGATGCCTGATAAATGGCAAATGCTGCCCAAAATTCGACGTCTGCCTCCTCAGAGTCGTTGGGGGCAGCCACGAGGGCCATCGCACCGGCCGCACGGGTCCTCACTTGAATCACACACACAAACCACTTGAGCACAGAAAACACACGACGTGAAGTATTCTCAGCAAAGCCTACTGGCCGTACGACACTTGTAGCCTGTAGCAGAGGAAATAATGCGCACAAACTGCTAACACACCGCAACTACCATGCACAACAAAAAAGAAACGCCATGGAATGCGCTGGCTCTCTCTCGTAAATGCTACTAACCGGCTACTAGCCACTGTAAACCGGCTACAGCAACCAGTGTTGAAAGACTTATTGTGAAACTCGCCAAGTTCATCAATATTATTTAGTTATTAAAGGCTTCCAGTATTGAAAATGTGAGCGTATATTTTATTGCAACATTTATGTGCATGCTGGTTATTATTTCTTTATTATACACAGTGAACTTTGCGCCAAATATTTTGCACACATGAGGACCACGTGATTGCATCGGTTTGCTTAACCAAGTCCGTGTAGCAATGGCAGACCGCGCTCGCGTTAACCACGGTTGACCCTGTAAACCATGATTAAGCTTAACCGCGGTTATATCTGCTCGTGTGAAAGGGGTATTAGACAAGAGAAAGCAAGCACACGATGAGCCGAGTACTACACAACTTCGGAGGCACAGACAATCAGCTATTGTGTGCCCTACAATGTAGATACATTGGCCACCCGATACTCTGCACAGCCAGCGGCTGACTACTCTGGACTGGAAAACAGCGAGCTCTACCGGGACGCGTTCCGGGCTGACACGAGCGATCACAAGACTCACTAGAAACACCACCCTGGACAAGGACGGAATCACCAACAAGTTGCTACGGAACCTGGACGATTCAACCGTGCAGGCAATACTGGAACTCTTAAATGCACACCGGAGCAGAGGTACCTTACTCCCGGAATTCAAGCATGCGGAGATTACGCTGATACCAAAGCCAGGAAAACCGCCCTGTCTGGAGAATCTAAGATCCATTTCACTCATGTCTTGCCTCGGTAAATTGATGGAACGTGTGATCTTAGGCTACAGACGCATCTCGAACAACGTAAATTGATGCCGAAGACAATGTTTGGTTTTCGGCCCAACTTGTCAACGCAAGACCTGCTTCTGTAGCTCAAAGAGGAAGTACTGACTATAGTAACACTGTGCTGCCCAAAAGTAATTCTCTCACTATAGCATACCTGCCAACCTCAAGACTGTCAAATTTGTAAACTCGCGACCGGGGGGGGGGGGGGGGCGTGCACGGGAATTCTGCCAAGGAGTACGATTGGAAGTACTGTTAGAGTCTAGTACTGACGAGGCTTCGAGCACGCCATCACACTTCGCAGCCTCTACGGCTACAAAACACCGGAGTGCCGGAGTCGCACTGCGCCCGATGCAGCAGCACGTCGCACAAAAAAAAAAAAAAGCGAGGCCCACAAAACAGGTCATACAGTAAAAGTTCGTTAATTCGGATTTCACGGGACCGAAACAAATGTCCCAATTAACCGAATGTCGAAGTATCGAGGGTATCAAGAAAACAATAAACAAATGCTTACTACGTCAACACGCTCTTATTTGCAGTATGAATCAGCAAATTGTTTCTATTTTGCATAAACGCAATGCGGAAGCTGCAATTCTCGTCATCTCGCGACTGATTAGAGCTCGCAGCGGCGAAGGTTTCGCGACTTCCTTCACATTGCGGCCGCGGCGCGCGTGTTCATCTGAGACGCGTTTTTCACTAGCGCGCGCACATCCCGTTTATTTTTTCGCCAATGTCGCCGGGTCGCCGCCCATCGCGATGTAGACGGTGCGCCTCTTCCTCTTCACAACCGCAATCTCTCTCCATCCTCGACAGCTTTGCACTGAGTAAAAACGAAACTATTGCTTACCGCAACCGCTGTCAACGTGATCATGCACGGCGACCTTGCGGTTCTGAAGGCGCGCGGCCGACGCACGCATAGTCAAACCGAAACTACCGTTTGCTGCAACTGCGGACGAAACCGCTGTCGATATCGCCGCGATCATGCATGCATGGCGACTACCGAGTTATGAAGGCACGCGGCCGACGTGCGTACCGAGTCAAAGCGAAACTACTGTTTGCCACAACCGCAGCGGACGGAATCGCGGCCGCTATCAAGACGATCATGGATGGTAACTACGCAGTCATGAAGGCACGCGGCCAACGCGGTGCTATGTGCGGCGGTAAACGCAAGCTAGGCACGAATAGGAACAAATAGGCACGAAGCCTTCCGGCGTTGTTGTCATTCCAGTACTCCGTCGCTTCGTTTCGGTGGACGCTAACGTTGTTTTGGCGCGGTCCATTCATGTTTCGGAAGGTGGCGTGGCTTAGAGCTATGGGCGCGGACCATTCGTGTTCGGAGGGGCGGAAGGGCAACGGGACAGAGGCGCGCGAGGCTGGCGATGCGGAGAAGGATGGAAAACAACGCGCGGCGGCGTGGAACGGCTCAATTTTTTTTTTTGTCTTTTCAAGGAGTTCGTATTCCATTCCCTGACGGCACGACACTGAGTGAAAACGAAACTACTTTTTGCCGCAACCGCTGCGGATGAAACCGCGGCCGCTATCAACGCGATCACGGATGGCGACGACGCAGTTTTGAAGGCACGCGGCCAACGCGGTGCTATGCGCGCCGGCAAACGCAAGAATAAAAGCTTTAAAGGCTCAAATAGGCACGAAGCGTTCTGGCGTTGCTGTCATTCCCGTACGATTTGAATCCTGTCGCTTCGTTTCGGTGGACGCTAATGCCGTTATGGTACACTCTAGTTATAGCTCGTTTGCGTCGCACATTTCCGGCGTTCCGCGCTCGCCGAGCACCGAGAGTTGTCCGAATTAACCGATGTGCGGCCAAATACGTCCGAATTAACGAGAGTTTCATTGCATTAAATAATGCAAACGCCTGCCGGGACCAAAAGACGTGTCCGAATTAACTAGCTTTTACTGTACTCGCGAAAAAAGCCTAGCGAAGGTGACAGGCAAGACGACTAGCCACAGCCTTCCATACCGAAACTGCCTGCCGCATCGACCCGAAATCGCCGTCGTCTCTGGGGGCGCCACTTACGTACAGGTGGGCTTCTATGTTGAGAGTAACGACAACCAGTGACTTCCAGCCGTCGTCAGGTAGTCCAACAATCCGATGACGAAGGCAACGTCACAGATTGAAAAATCTCCTTACTCTGCAGACAATAAAGATTACGGCGCATACCTCCATCTCTATGCGCCCCCAACGTTACTAGAAGGTGATGCGCCCCTACGTAAGTGGCGCCCCTACCCACCAGCAACGGTGTGAATTTATTAAAAACTTTAAAAACTATTTCGCGAATATAACCACTTTTCCGTAAAAATTGAGCCGACATTCGTAAAATCGTAAGACGGGTCCAAATTCGTACATTTTACGGAAAATTCGGAAGAGTTGGCAGGTATGCTATAGACCTAAAGGGGGCCTTTGACAACATGGGGCACAAAGCCATACTTGCCAATCTCAGACACGAGTTGAGGCCGATGAAACTACAAATACGCAAGGGCTTTATCACAGATCGTACAGCCACAATAGGGCTGGGAAATGTGAGGTCACAGCAAGTACACACACCTAGCAGAGGAACGCCACAAGGAGCAGTGCTGTCGCCGACACTTTTCAACGTGGCCATGATTAAACTCCACGCCCAACTAAAGAAAATACCGGGGATCATACATGGCTTGTATGCAGACGATATAGACGGTTGGAGGATCTATAGGAAAACAACAAGAGGCATCACAGAAGGCAGTACACGTCATAGCAAGATACACGAAGACATGCAGACTGCAATGTATACCAGAGAAGTCGGAGCTCCTCAAAATCGAGAAGCGCTCTCGAGGACGATGAACAGCGCCAGCACCAACCATCCACCTGCGAATAGGTCCTAGAGAAGGAGAACAGACTTCGTATCCTCGACTTGCACTTACAAAAAGACGGGGCGGAACATATGCCATACAAAAGCTACTTCTTTCTGGGGTTTTACGTGCCAAAACCAGTTCTGATTATGAGGCATGCCATAGTGGAAGGCTCCGGTTCTTTAACGTGCACTACAACGCAAGCACACGGGTGTTTTTGCATTTCGCCTCCATCGAAATGCGGTCGCCGCAGCGGGGATTCGATCCCACAACCTCGTACTTAGCAGTACAATGCCTGAGCTGACTGAGCCACCCCGGCGGATCCATACAAAAGCTACAACACGCGACCACGCAGATCGTGTGCATAAAGCAACGAATTACCAGCAGGAAGAGCCGCATTGCGTACAGTCGACAATCATGGGACCGAAATAAACGCGCCGTCGGTTTATAGAGTGAGCGCTGTAGAGGCAGAGGGACTATCGATAGCGTTAGGCATCACGACGAGACCGCACTGGGAGTGTGTCATAGTTCTGACGAACTCTCAGGCAGCATGCAGCAATTCTTGCAGGGCAAAATATCCAGGGCCACACATAGCATTCTGAATGGAGCGCACCAGCTCCCACCATACATACAAATTGTGTAGACTCCGGGGCATGAGTCCCGATGCAGCAATCAGCTGGCACACGTTTACACCCAAGCGCATACACACCGGGAGATGCGAGAGGGCCGCGCCGAGAAGTTCCATCCCGAGCCCTTACCATTAACGTACACGCACATCCTACAACACTATCGCCTTCCACGAAGAACACTACCGCTGCCCCACAATGCTCCGACATGAAAGGAAGCCGTAATATGGTGAAAACTTCAAACACATATCCACGTTTAAGTCTCTACCACGCCATACACCCTGCGCTATATTCCCATAAAAACCCACAATGTGATCAATGCGCAACGCTTTACCACGTGGTATGGGCTTGCGCAAACAGCACGACAGATCACACCCGTAACAAACTCCACACGGCAATGGGAAGCAGCATTGTCCAGCTCCGACTCGACAGACCAGCTCAACCTGGTCAACCGAGCGAGAAAGGCAGCTAAGGCCACTGGACTCGTAGAGTGAGGGGACGACCCACTGCAGAGCGGAGGAGCTACCTACGCTCGCGTTCTCTTTTGATTAAAGTTTATTCTCTCTCTCTCTGTATTTCGATAAGCTCTCAGCCGGGTCTTCTGCATTCACTGAACCGTGCTCAGAATTGGATAACTTTCATTTGTGTTAGAAACCTTCAGCGGGAAAGTTCTGATAACAACAAAGAAATCTTAGCGACACTTCCATGCGGTAGCGCTTTGAAGGTAAAATTTTTATAAGACTAAGTTGTGACTTGAATTTGATATTCGCTTCCATGGAAGAGTAAAGCGTAGCACCCCTAGGCTTCTCTTCGTTCTCTTTCTTCAGAGTTTAGGCGTTAGTAATTGAAAATACTTCCTTTCGTAGGCAAAATTAGAGGCGCCAGATAAGTAATACCTTCATAGAATTTAATTCACAGAATTCATATATGAAAGCCGACACTTTTCTTCTAGCTGGAAGGAAAGTGACTGGATAGATTTATAATCAGATAAATTCCCTAAACATCAGCAGCAATGACACTGCAGTCTTTTGTTCGCCTTCTCTTTTTAGAAAAATTTGTGCGCTTCAAAAAATGCTTACTGTGCACGTCAATGCCCATGACTCAACCATAGCTCTTTATAATTTAATATGCTCTTTAAATGCGCTTGTGGATTCCTTGTTCAGTCGATGCACTGCAGCGACTCGAATATGCATTAGTACAAATGAGATGGGCACTACACACAAAGTATTATCTAATATAGCTGTACCACAAAGAAACATTTTTTCAGCTTTGCAACGGCTGACTATCAGAGTGTGACCACGCAGTTACCAGCCAACATTAAAAAGGTGTGACCGACTTGCTTCGCTACTATCCGAAACGTGGCAACAGACGGTAGCGGACGACGAAATAGCAGCGCCCACCCCGCTCCTGTGCAAAACTAGCTGCGTCTACGCGAAACTTGATGCAGCTGCCAGCCGGCGGTGGCACGGAGCAGATGCCACGCACTCCGGTATTCCCTTTGACAGTGGATCGCTCTGTACATTGAATGAGCTTGATATGTAAATTATGACATGCCAGACAATTATGCCATACCACTTCACTGCACCTCCCTTCAGCAATGGTATTGCCATGGTAAAAGCAGTGTTTCTCACGACTTTTGTTTCACATTTGTTACGTCCCTTTATTGCCCTCCTGTAGACATGCCGAGACACAGGTGCCTTCTTAAGACTATAGAATGACACTAAACTTATTTAAAAGGCATTAGCAGCACCTTCATATGTCTCCCTATAGTCACCAACAGTAAAAAACAATGAGAAGGTAGGTGTCAGAAATAATCAGTCTTGGTGCTGAAGCAGCCATGCCCCCTTGTAACAGCAGCTGTCTAGTTTTTTATGCAGTCAGTTGCTCCAGACTTACCTTCTGCCCAACTAGGCAGCTCTGAGGGACTTGGCCAGCTACGAGCCTGGTTCTCCTCCTTTCCATGGCAACCTGTGACCCTGGAACATTATAGAACACCAAAATCAATTTCATTCAAGTGGTCTGAAAAACCATCTGGCTTGTTTCTGTTGCACACTAAGCAAAAAACAAAAGTGTTAAGCACTGCAAATTGACTGATGAAATATATGCTCTTTTACTAATATCACTGCCTGCAACTTGATCACAGAGAAAGCTATCAAACATAATGGGACAAGGAGTAAGGCATTACGTGCAAGTGTTTGATCAAACAGCTCAAGCAAAAGTTCTGCACAAAACAGTTTATTTCATGTGGTGCAAAAATACGTCAAACAGATGTAAATCAAACTAGACAGAACCATGTCGTATTCTTTCCAAATTGTCATTCACCCTGCGGTTCAGAGTGAACACAACACAGCTGTGAAATAACTGCACAAGAATGCTTCTGTTTAATGGTCAGTGTTAACTAGCAGGTCTCAGTACAGGGTATGGAAATTTCATGTACAAAATTCTCTGGAACGGCAGTCATTACAAGTAATAAATTATTAGTAATTCATTATGTACAGCCTCCCGCATTTTTATCTATATCGCGCAAGCGTCCATCACGCGTCGTTTTAGAGCCTTTAAGCGGCGATAATCAGCGAGACCGGCAGAAGTACTCTCATGTGCGCTTAGCACACTTCTGTGCAAAAGTCGTCTAATGTGATGTTCCCTTCAGGACGACGTACATGTACGACCATATTATAGCGTTCTCGCGTGATATAGCTAAAAATGCGGGAGGCTGTACACACACCTGTAAGTTTGCACACCGCATCTCCCCAAGAGCATGAAAATTGCAAACAGAGGGCGGAACAAAGCAAATTTAGCATAAGCTGGGCATCCCAGTGACAAAACATATTCCTCGCTTTTTCGCAATCTTGGATACACACGCACAAAGACATTAGGCCTGACACAACACAGTGTGCACGTGTTTCGGTGTCGACGTTTCTGCCTACGCGCAACTTGCCGTAAGTTCGGCACACATTTGCTCGCGCAACGAACTAACCATATTGCATATTAAAACTATTTTTGCATATTAAAACCATATTTGCTACACGAGGCCTAAATATAACCGGTGCCCCCTGATCCTACTTCCGTTCAGTGTTCTTAAATATTTCTCGCAGCAAGTACACAGATAACTCTAAGAATAATACTTGCATATGGAAAGCTTGCTGTACTAATCATCGGCTGAGGATACACATGGCGCGCTAACACATAGACCAGTACTAAGCAATCACGAGAGGCTGCGAAAGATCCGGCAAATAAGGCTTAGTTTTCAACCGCTGTATTTTTTCCGCAGTATTTTATGAATTTTGTCTCTCGGTCAAATGAAATCGCAACACAAGAAACGTGATGAAATACCTATGCATGCGGAATGTGGGGCCGCCTGCGCCTTAAGCATTCTTTATCATGTCCATTTCGTAAGCTCAACACTACCTGGCACTCTCATGCGACCAAAAACAAACCGTCGTAGTTTACCATATGCGGTCAAATAATTCATTTCGCTCTTACAACAGTTGGCTGTTTCTCGCTTATTAGCTATTCGACAACGCTCCACGACGAGCGATTGCGAACGGCAGCAATGACAACTGTTCAAGCTAAGATAAATGTCTCCCTTACTAGTGCAACCCAAACTTATCTCCACCTAGAACATACTGCGGCCGCAAGCAACCAAGGACTACTCACCCATTGCCAAAATATATGCCGGCGCATACTCGTTGTCCTCCCACCACATTCCATTTGTTCCCCGTGGTCCATTTCACGAGCACGTGGTCCCCCATGGTTTATAAAAAAAACTACAGCGCACGGAACACGGACGAATCATAGAATAAAGAGGACGAATGCCAAGAGCACGTTTAAGCAACGTGCGCGACCTTTTGTTGAGATGATTGCGATAGCGATGGTATCGCGTTTTTTTTCCCCCCTCACAAATCATTTTTATTTGTAAATCATCTGCATAAATATATGTATATACGTCAAACACTTCATTTATTATCAAATATTGCTAACATATGCTACGTAAATTTCGGCGTAGCTCCTTTGGCGTAAGCTGTTTTGGAATACCATGGTACAACGGCTAGAACAGGGAATAGTGACGAGCGGCACGCAGCGCCTACGGGGCGCATTGAAGCCGCCGGTAGGGAACCGCGAGGGGGCGCGCGCTGTCGTTGACACGTCGCCCGATGCGAGTCGCGCCGCCTTTGCTGCTTCAGTTACAGTGGCTAGAATGAGCCACTGTACGTACTTCAGTGACGCCGCCCGCACTGACCTGTGGAAAGTTACGTTCGTTTCGTTTTGTGCTGCAGCAAGTCTATATGTGTACTAATGGTGCGAAAACATTGTTTCGTGTCTGGATGCTACTATCGTACTGCTGCCCAATTTTTGCTCACCGTGAATTGTCTTAGTTTCTACGATTTGGTCAAAGCTCCCAGCAGTGGCAACTGTGAAGGGATCTGACACTTCTCCTCAGCATTGAGGATGCAGACCATGAACTGGACGCACTGCTGGATAGTGGGAAGGTTGAAGAAGCTTCTCACATGATAAAGAAGTCCAGAATGCTTTATTTCCGCAGTATATAGCGCAGAAGCACACGGACGCTGAAAGCAACAGACGGAACACAGCGCTAACAACTCAGTGTTTATTAGACGAGAGCAGGTATATATATATAATATCATAAGAAGCCAACATTGACACCAAGTGTGTGTGTGTGCAAGTAATTTCCCCCATTTTCTTGGTGTCAATGTTTGTTCGCTTCTTATGATATGATTAATAAAAATCGGGCCCCTCGGTACCCTTTCTTCTCGTTTATGTATGTATGTATGTATGTATGTATATATATATATATATATATATATATATATATATATATATATATATATCACCACACAAAAGGAAGGTACAAGGAAGACACACAAATCAACCTGGCAAGTTCAACTGACACAGGCGCCTAGCGAGCGACAAACAGTTCTTAGCGCTGTGTCCCGTCTGTTTCTTTCGCCGTCCGTGTGCTTCTGCGCGGGAGCGACTAAATACCCACCAGAACACACCATTGTTGCCAGATCTCGTCTTGTGCGGTTCCCTAGATTTGCGAGACGGAGATGTCCCTAGTGAAGTCACGCGACTGCGTGCGCGCTCGCCTTCTTATCGCCTCCCCCTCCTCGTACGTGCGTGCGCCAGATTTCAACGTGTGTGCACGCAGGAGATGAACGTGGGCGCAAGGTTTACACTTGCAGCTATGGTGCATTTATTTATGAGAAATCTAAGTTAGCACGTGTAACGACAGGGTAGGTGAGCCTCAGCTAGGCGACTGGCCACGGCCGTCTGGTGTTGAGCGATCGGGCAGTGACGAGACGCTCTCTCGAATCGTTCTTGACGGCGTTTATACGGTCCCCCCCCTCCCCCCCATTCTTAAAATTATTTTCTGTTACGTTAGTCACTGTCGCACTCTTCAACATTCACCTGATTTTTGAACGGCGTGGCGGCGCCTAGCATTCCTATTTGTTTCTGCGTGGACTTCAAAGCCATTCACCTACCTGCCCTCCCACCTGTTTGTTGTGGCGGTTTCTTAGCTTCCCTGGCCCAGCCCACCCGTCCTTGACATATCTTGCTGTGCGTAAAGCAGCGTTCTGTAGGTCGTTCGATCTTGTCGATGCTCAAAACATTTAGCAAATGTAATGCTATCTATTCCACAAGGCAGTTGCTAAGCTTATGGTGGTGCAGTTTATTTTGCAATCAACATGTCATCAGCACTGCATGGTTCCAGCTAGCAGGCTGACCTGAACCGATTATTGTAAACATTTTGCACGTCTGAGAAAACTCGATCTCGGTTCCGTTTGTGCCTTTGCATATTCTGCATCTCATAGCAGCACACACTGCGCGACTTATCGATTCACAAGTTCAAATAAAGTCAGCCTATAATCTGCGTTGACAAACGCGCTCACGATCTACAGGTGCATTACAACAGTCGCCTTACTTTTTCGACCTGCCACGCGGACTTCCCGTAGCTATAACCGGCAACAGCTTACTGGTTCAAGAAAACGGAAAGTTCATATGTTTCTAACGTGACTTTTTGGAATCATGAGGTTAGTGGGCGCACAGATGTGAACAGATTGCGCATTTTGAGAACATAGAAAGAGCCTGAAGCATTACGGCGGAGCGAACTAAATTTCTGGTCAAATAAACACACACACAGGTTAATGCGACTAACCGATTCCTTATCACGCACAATCGATCACTTACATACACAAAAAGGGTCAACAATCGTCGCCACCAAGACGATTCATCCAAATGATCACACATGCTACACAAGACATAAGGCATCGCCAGGATGAAGTTGTTGACAGTCTTAACAATCTACGCGTGAATTCATGTGAGCGCTCGCGAAATAACGCAATCCTGGCTAAAACAAACAAACACAGAAAATATTATAAACAGAACAATGCGCATTGGCGGGTCCATCATTAATCATATGGGCAGCAGCGAAAAAATATGCACAGCGAGTTTCACTTCGCCTGTTCAACTGGTCGACTTGACTAGGGAATTTCGGCCTCCATTCTGGGTACATAAAAGAACTAGTTTTGGTGAGCAGCCCAGAGTTGCCAGCATGATGTTTTCTATACCGCTAACTTTGGGCGATGTTGTGGTCGGTATTTAGTCTCGCGCCTTCTGCGCTACTGTGTAAATAATGTCATACCAACTAGCCCACCCGTCTGTCGTTTTGAATCCGCAATGCTACCCGACCATGATTACCCTGAAAAGATGAGCGACTCGCGGCTAGTCTTCTGCATGACAGGGAAAATGCCGTGTAGTCTGTGTGCAAGAAATGTTTTGACGAGCTCCTTGTTGCCACCGGCAAATTTAGCCATCGAACAGGTGGCGATGTTCACTAAGTTATGCGTCAATGGGGGCCTCATTCACCCTTCGGAGAAGCTCTTCTCATTTGTATAGACGCCCTTGATTGAAACCACTGTTTTCGATCGATCTGGTTCAGTTACAACGAGCTGCACAGTGACAGCTTGTCTATTGTCTGCACAAATACGACGTCCTATTGGGCTTTGCACCGCATGGCCCCAGCCTTACCAACAAAGTTACAAAATTATTTTTGGTCATCCGTATTGCCTCCTACACGAAGGCACTCAACAAAGAGAGAGTCTTCCCGTGAAAAGAAGCACCTGAAGCTAAGTCGCGTCACTTAGCCGAGAATAACATAAGGCTGACAACGTTCTGTTTGAACTGTTTGTGAACAATTTAAAACATTTTTTTTCGTGAGAAATAAAAAGCACCAGTTCAGGTGCATCGCGTAGCAGAAAATACTCGATGACGGAGAATGGTTTGTTTTATATAGATTGTGAGCCACTCTTAAAAAATTGTTGTTTGCGTAAACAGTGCGTCAAAAAATAAATGTTTGCGTCCGAGTTACCACTGGGAATTTTCTTGCTTTGCGTTCGATAAGGTGTCAGCCGGAGTAAATCGTCGAAAGCAAGCTACATTCTACCATCGACGCGCGCTCAGTCGGATTGTCACCTTGGCGCCTTTCAATTACAAAAGGGCTAGCATAGCCACGCTATCGCCATTTGCCGCCATGCACGAGCGAGAATATATATTACGAAGCTTTTTTTTTTTTTTTTTTTGTTATTGCATATTCGGCTGCGCGCGCGGACGATCGCATTCCACGCAGCGCGCTTGCCGCACCGTCGCGGCCGACGTGTAAGTCGTGTAAGCATGTGTCAGCGCCACCTCGCGGTTTCCTCCCAAAGGGGCACGCGCGAGCCGGCACGTTCAACACACTTCCCCATTCTAGCTACTGTAACCATGTGGAAGGGAGCTACTGTTTTCACAACAAATCCGTGCAGGTTCGGGTCCTCGCTTCAATGACGTATCAGCATTTTCTGTTTTTTTTTTTTTTTTTCGACGAAGACGACGACGCTCGAACGCAATCATGGGGTTCGCATGAATGCATGCTACGAAAGCGTGGGGGTAAGGCCTAGTACGTGGGTACGACGTTCGCATGAATGCATGCTACGGGTACGCGGGTGTTCGAATCGCGCCTCGGGAAGATGTTTATGTTCTTTCTTGGTATCACCATTCTCTTCTCCCCCCCCTGTTTGGCGGCGCGGTCGGTTGTGCCGGGCGCTGACGCGAAGCGCTGATCGTTGGGGTGTTGCTACGCTGCGCTCCGCAACACCCCGACGACCGCCGCTTCAAAAAAAAAAAAAAAGACAAATACTGCTCCAGTCAGGTCGACTGCTCCCTCCCTGATAGTGAGATTATATTTGGATGATCAAAACAGTGATGCGTTTATTTAGGAATACCATCGAGCCCTTAAGAGCAGCCACAGTTGTGCCTAGTCACCAACAGCACAGTGATGGATGGATGGATGGATGGATGGATGAGGCTGAACCCTTTAAACCGAGCAGTCTCTACCACTCCTCCTTTTGGTATATCACGCCTTGTTCACGCAGCTATTAAGGCTCGGCGATTCCCCCGCATGCACGGCGCTTCTCCGGCGGCTAAGAGCAATAACTCGCTCCCATTTCCAAGCGGCGCTGAACATCTTCCGATTTTCAGGACCGGAATGGCCTAAACGCAGTCGCCTTGACCCGCCATGGTATTTTTCGGACGTTACCTGCAGCCTCGATGTACCCTGGCTACCGGCAAAACGTACCACTCCAACTGCCGAAGCTAAGTCCCTTGTACTGGACCACTTGAGCACAGTGTAACAAAGCCACCTACAAGGGCACACAGACGGGTAGGTGTGTGCACAAACAGATAGCCGCGCAGCGGCATTCTGCATACCCTCCTTTGATGTCTGGCCGCCGGGATCGCGTAGTTTCGTCTATACAACAGTACAAAGCGCCGCAATTACCGCGGCATTGCGGAAACTACGGGCCTATTGTACCACTAATATCGTCAGCACCATGAGATATCGTGCTGCTGACGGACTCAAGTCAGTATTACAACTATTACATCTTAGCCTACCTCGACAGAAGTTTACAAGGCAATCTCTAGTACTGATAAAAGATCTAATCAGCAAGGAATTTAACGTAAAATTCCAATGTGTCCTATCCCACGTAGGAATTGAAGGAAACGAAAAATCTGACGCTGTTGTACGCCTAGCGCTGACGTGTGTCCCAAAAGTGAGAGCGCCAAGCATTTTTCAGAGCTCTAAGGATGGAATCCGTTTTCACTTTAGGGCGATCCACAAGACTCCGCACCAAACCTGTGTGATCCATGTACTTACTCGCGAGGAAACGACGCTGTTTTACCGCATCAGAACCGACTCCACGTACACCCCGGCTTGGTCATTCAGTTAAGACTGGACGTTGCGCTTCCCCGCTCTATGCCTTCTGTGGCGATATCGGCGACATTGGACATGTCATTTGGCTATGCCCACAGTTCGACACAGAAAGAAACGCGATGGTCGACAGTCTGCAAAAGAGTGGTCTTTCGCACAGTACCTTTGAAGACGTCGTTTTCCCCGGAGGGCCCGCGGCAATCAGGAAAGACTGCAACAAGTGCTGATTACCTCCCTGTGGGACACGGGGCTCATCGACACTTAGTGACACACCCCTGATCTCAACTCAAAGGAGGCTCGGGCGGGACAATTGCCAGCTATGTATGCCAGGCTAACCCCGCCTCCTGCAAAACCACCACCACCACCCCAAAAACCATAGTTGAAGATTTTAAGCCCCGTGATCTTTTCTACAGAGCGAAGGAATGTCTATTGGCTGGGATGTTCGGGGGAAACCAACACCTTTGAATGCCCACACAACCAGCATGCGAGAACATACACTCGGAAGCTACAGATTTGCTGCAATCGACATGAACTTCATCGTTATGTCAAATACGTTCTGCAAACTGGTGCACAAGCTTGTGTCACGTCTTTAGTAGACTGGGAGTGGCACTACGATCAACGATTGCGTTACTATAGTATGCCTTGAATTGCGAGGGCATTTCAGCCTCCGTCTTCGGGTGGCGTGTGCGGTGGAGGTAAAGAAACGGGAAGCATTCGGCTCGGCATCACTGGGGACTCGGATAAACAGTCGACAGTCGCTCTACCACAGCCGCACAGTCACTGCTCGTGCTCCGCCACTCTAATACGATTTCACTATTTTCGCGCAACTCCTATCAAACTCTCGAAAACGATTAATACAACATGTCTAATCGATTAAGTCAATTAAATGAAAGGTGGACATCAATCAACATTAATCGTTTTGCGGGATACTTTTAATCGATTAATCGTTCATCGATATTACAAACCCTACGCTGTTAGGACAACCACTTCGTCCGGCGTTTTCGGCGGGTGAAGTTTACCGCCACGAAGTAATGCACGACTAGCAAGGGACAAATGTTTTTGCTTCTGGTTTTTATTCTTTGCAGCTTCGTTATGCATATGGAAAAATTCAAATACTGTCGCTTGCGCGTGTTGTAGTTGTGGAATAGTCAGTTATATAGAGACATAGCCGCAATACTTCACATTTCGCAGTGGCATTCGTTGCAGTTTGCCTGGCTTATTATGGACACTGTTTTTTATACGAACGTGCAAAGCGTAAAATTAGTATTTGCGAACGCTTACCGCGATTTTCGAGAGTGGCTGAGCTGGATAGCCGACTGCAATATGCAGGGTGTGCGAATTACTATCATGCACCAAGATTTAAAAATATGCAGATGCCACGTAGCGGGACATAACCAATGTAATGTTGTTTGCCGCCTGGAGATACCCAGATTATTTTTAACACGAAAGTGTTTTATGCCGGGGTCCACCAAGACTTCACTGACGTATTTCCGTCACGGAAATACGTCAGCTTACAATGTACACGAACATAATACAAAGAAAGAAACCAGAAGAAAAAATGTCACAGTTTCGCCCTAAGGGCGAAGCAATGAATGCGATAGCAACACAGCAATGTCATACGAAGTAAGGTGAGCGGCTTTGGTAGCAACAACACGCAGAACTGTTGTCGACGCCATCGGCGTTTTGCCCGCGTTCGCTCAAAATGCGTGCGGCGTTGGTGACTGTTGCCGGAGCCTCTGATATAAATAGGCACTGCGTGCCGCAGCTAAACGTCGCCTCCCTTCCCTCCCCCTCCCCCACGGCCTCTCGCTCGTTGGAAGAAGGCGCGTTTGCTCTACATACATGGTGATTGTGAAGGAGAACAGAGACGCCTACTTCTGCAGCCCTTAAGCGAGCACGGCGCAGAACGCGCGTTTGTTCTCCGCCGTGCGTTCACTCCCCGTGAAAGACGCGCCCCTCGCGCCCTTTCACTCGCACATACAGCGTTCGGCGCGCTGAGCCCTGGCGCTGAGCCGTGCTCCCTGAAGGGCTGCAGAAGATAGCGCCAACCTTTCCCTTTCCCTCAAGAACCACTTACCGCGCTGAGCCGTGCTCCCTCAAGGGCTGCAGAAGATAGCGCCAACCTTTCCCTTTCCCTCAAGAACCACTTATCGATCGCGGCGACGATTTCTTCTCCAAATGACGTCATACGGAACCTCACGGCGACGGCGACGGCAACGGCGACGGCAGAAATCTGCTTTTGAGTGTCCATATAATTGCTATCGCAATAAAAGTTCCACAAACATGGAAAATTGGGAAATCGAACCCACGACCTCTCGGTCCGCGACGATAGATCGCCGAGCGTTTAACCCATTGCGCCACAAACGCATTTGCAGAGAGCTACACAGACGCGCCTTATATATCTAACACTCCTCCGTGTACCCGCGCTCTTGCTCGGGGCGGTGCCGCCGCTACGAGCAGAAAAAGTTGTCGCAGTTTCACCTGAAAGGCGAAGCATCAATTGCGATAGCAACTTGTAGAGAGCTATACGGAGTAATGATATTAGCTTTATCAGCTGTATAAACTTGGACATGCAGCAGCATCGGCAACACGCAGAACTGTTGTCGACGCCATCGGCGTTTTGCCCGCGTTAGCTCAAAATGCGTGCGGCGTTGGTGACTGTTGCCGGAGCCTCTGATATAAATAGGCACTGCGTGCCGCAGCTAAACGTCGCCTCCCTTCCCTCCCCCTCCCCACGGCCTCGTCGGAAGAAGCGC
>NW_023606835.1:0-60001 GCF_013339745.2 Dermacentor silvarum | reverse complement strand
TAATGCGCTTGTCCTCCTATTGTCAGAATTTGCCGAAATAAGGCGAAAGTATAAATGAAAAGTTGTGCACGTCCGCGCGAACAATGGTGCCGTAAGCTTTTAGCCACAACAAAAGTGAAAATGTTGAGGCACCGCAAGAGAATCCTCAAGTTATGTGGGTAACAGAACTCCGGTAATGACATTTTAGGCGCGGGGGGGGGGGGGGTCGGCTACGGATCTCCGGAGGGGGCTCGAGCCCCAGAGCCCCCCCCCCCCTCCCGTAGTCGGCGCCTATCTCGGCGATGGTCTTATTTAGGCGCTCGGTGAGGCCATTCGTCTGTGGGTGGTAGGCGGTGGTCCGGCGATGACTTGTGTGGCTGTATCGCAGGATAGCTTGAGTTAGTTCTGCCGTAAAGGCCGTACCTCTGACGGTGATGAGGACTTCTGCGGCACCGTGACGCAGGAGGGTGTTCTCAACGAAGAATCAGGCTACGTCGGCGGCGCTGCCTTTGGGCAAGGCTTTTGTTTTGGAGTAGCGGGTGAGGTAGTCCGCAGCTACGACGATCCATTTATTCCCGGGCGTCGACGTCGGAAAAGGCCCCAGTAAGTCCATCCCGATGAGATGGAACGGTCGGCGAGGTAGCTCGATCGGCTGTAGAAGTCCGGCTGGCCTTGACGGCGGTGTTTTGCCTCGCTGACAGTCTCGGCATGTCCTTACGTAATGGGCGACGTCGGCAGAGAGGCGAGGCCAGTAGTATTATTCTTGTGTCCTCGCGAGCATGCGGGAAAAACCGAGGTGTCCAGCCGTTGGTCGTCATAGAGAGCTTGCAGAACCTCTGGACGCAATGCTGAAGGTACCACGAGGAGGTAGTTGGTTCGAAGAGGCAAGAAGCTCGTCTTTAGGAGAATGTCGTTTTGCAAGAAAAACGACGCCAATACTCGCCTGATCACCTTGGGCACAATGACGGTCTTGCCTTCCAGGTAGTCTACAAGGCTCCTTAGTTCCGGGTCTGCTCACTGTTGTTGGGTCCCAAGAAAGTGTCGTCATCCTGGTCATCCTGTGGCAGCGGTTCGACGGGGGCGCGAGACAAGTAGACAAGGACTGATGGGTCCCGACAAAGGGTCGTCATCCTGGTCGTCCTGTGGCGGCGGTTCGACGGGGGTACGAGACAAGCAGTCGGCGTTAGAGTGCTTTCGCCCTGACTTGTAAACGACGGTCTCAGACTCCATCGTGCGAGGCGACTTGAAGGATCCTTCAAGTCAGCTAGCCAACACAAGGCGTGGTGGTCACTCACAACTTTGAAGGGCCTGCCATAGAGGTAGGGGCGAAACATTGAAGTAGCCCAGATGATGGCGAGGCACTCCTCTTCGGTTGTGGAACAATTTGCCTCCGCCTTCGAGAGCGACCAGCTAGCGTAACTTACAACCCTTTCTAGTCCATCAGTCCTCTCCACAAGCACGGCGCTGAGTCCTACGCTGGTTGCATCTGTGTGCCCTTCGGTATCGGCGTTTTCGTCGAAATGTGCAAGTATTGGCGGCGATTGCAGGCGTCGCTTCAGTTCTTCAAATGCTTCGACTTGCGGCGTCTCCTGCTTGAACTCGACGTCGACCATTCGTGAGGTACGTCAGTGGCTCAGCAATCCGTGAAAAATCCTTGACGAAACGCCTGTAATAGGCGCGCAGTCCAAGGAATCTACGGACTGCCTTCTTGTCAGTGGGCGGAGGAAAGTCAGCGATGACCGCAGTTTTCTGTGGGTCAGGGCACACTCCAGACTTGTTGATGACGTGGCCCAAAAACAAGAGCTCCTCGTATGCAAAGCGGCGACTTCCTGGCTTTAACGTGAGTCCGGAGGTCTTCATTACTTGAAGAACTGTTTGAATGCGCCGGAGGTGTTCCTCGAAGCTTGAGGAAAACACAACGACGTCGTCCAAATAGACCGAGGCAAGTCTGCCACTTCAAGCCTGCCAGTACATTATCCATGACGCGTTGGAAAGTCGCAGGTGCCGAGAAAATACCAAACGGCATGACCTTCAACTCGAACAGTCCGTCTGGTGTTAAAAAGGCAGTCTTCTCCCGGTCCCTCTCGTCGACTTCGACTTGCCAGAAGCCGGTTTTGAGGTCCATTGACAAAAAACTTTGCGCTGTAGAGTCTATCCAATGCATCGTCAATACGTGGGAGAGGAGTATACGTCCTTCGTGATTCTATTGAGGTGACGATAATCGACGCAGAAACTTAGCGTTAAATCCTTCTTCTTTACTAAAACCACGGGGGACGCCCACGGACTCTTGGACGGCTGGATGATGTCGTCCCGTAGCATTTCGTCGACCTGTTGCCTTAAGGCCTCGCGTTCGCGCGCCGAAACTCGGTATGGGCTCTGACAGGGTGGGCGGATATATTCGTCGGTTATGATGCGGTGCTTTGGCGACAGGGGTTTGTCGAACTTTTGACGACGACGAGAATCAGTCCTTGTATTGCAGGAGCAGGGTTTTTAGCTGTTGTTTCTGATACCTGGGAAGGTTCTGATCGACGTCGAAAGCAGGCCCAGGTACTATAGTCGTCGTTGCAGCTGCGCTAGAATCCGTGAAGGCGAAAGCACTGCTGGCTTGTACAATTTCGTTGATGTAGGCGACCATGGTGCCTTTGTTAATGTGCTTGTATTCGCGGCTGAAGTTCGTGAGCATCACTCTTGCTTTCCCTTCACGTAGCTCAGCTATGCCTCTAGCAACGCAAATTTCACGGTCGTGCAGTAAGTGATGATCGCCCTCTATGACGCCCTCCATGTCTGCAGGCACTTTGGTAGCGACGGAAATCCTTACGCTGGAGCGAGGCGGAACGGTGACTTGTTCTTCTAGCACATTCAAGGCATGGTAACTGATGTTTGTATCCGGTGGTATCGCATTGTGCGTTATCGACTTGGACCTTAAGTCGATGACTGCACTGTGTTGGTTTAGAAAGTGCATGCCTAGGATAACATCCCTGGAGCCGTGCTGCGGGAATAAGGAGCGCGCCGGATAAGTGCGGTTGTTTACCGTGACTCGCGCTGTGCAGATTACAGCCGGCGTTATTAGGTGTCCTCCCGCTGTCCGCATATCGGGTCCTTGCCAGGCCGTTTTCACCTTCTTCAACTTGGCGGCGAAGTCGCCACTGCAGACGGAATACTCGGCTCCAGTGTCGACGAGAGCGGTGACATTATGACCATCGAATCGCACGTCTAGATCATCGTCGAACGGTAGACCATCGTCTGGCGTTACGGTTAAGTCATGGCGTCGGATCACGGCTGCTTCGGCTTGCTCCACTGCTGCTACGTCGCGTTGGTAGGTCTAATTTCGGCGGCGAAGTGTTGTCGTCAAGGCTCTTGCCAGGCGCTATGCTGATACCTCGTCATGATGATTCGCGAATCTAGTTCGTCGGCGGCGGAGTATCTTCAGCATTGCATCGTACAGCAACCGCACCTGCATCGGTTGCTGCCTTTAGTTTCCCGGGTAAGGGCTGGGAGATCGGCCCCGGGTTGGCGCGGCATACAGCCGGCGAATCGGCGAGATGTAGCGGCCTGGTGACGGCAAGCGTGAGGGTCATCGTGGTTCACACTGGGCTCTGGCGAGGTAGTCGGCGATGTCACGTGGCCGCTCGCCAAGCTGTGGACGTGGCGCGTTGACAGCGAACCCTTGCAGGCCCACAAAAGCAAGCTACACTCGAAGCACAACGTAAGCGGCGAACACAGACGGCGAACGTCGAAATCTGATCAGTTGCGAAACGCGTCGGGTTTTATACATGAGTCATCGAAGGTCCCAGAATAATCCTTGGTACCGCGTGTCTTCCAAAAGTTCTAGATAATTCGCATCGCTCATACAATCAGATTACATGAGCGTCGGTGACAAGAGACAACAGAAAGAAGCATCGATAACGTTCGAGAGACTTCCGATACATGCAGGCGCGTCCTGTGCCTAGCGATTGCGTTTAACGTTTGTTAGCCAGTGAAAAGCGGTCACCGGTGAAAGATAAACATGTATACGTGTCAGTATGATTAAGAAAGATTGAGTAAAGCAGCTTAAGACGTAACCTGCTTCCCTGTTCAAGCAATAGGATCCAGTCAAGTTATTTCTTCCTCTTACACTTAGAAAGCACTTGTATATCCCCAGGTCGAACAGTGTCGCGGCGGATTGGACTTTTTCTAGAGCATTATTATGGAAAAAAATTTATTGTTGGGCTTTACGTGCCAAAAGCAAGATCTGATTATGAGGCACACTGGGGTTGGGAACTCCGGTATAATTTAGTCCACCTGGGGTTCTTTAACGTTCACCCCATGCTGCATTGATATGCACATCAGAAACCGGATCCCACACAGGGCATGCCTACACCAACATTGGTAAAACTTGTGTTTTACGCTACTCTTTTACGTTAATACTTGTGTGTTTTAAACTTTGTTGCAAGAAGTGAAGGGTATTCCCTGCATTTCTAACTACGGTATTGACACGTATAGATGTTTATCTTTCACCGGTGGCCGCTTTCCACCGGCTAACAAATGTTAAACGTTATCGCTCGGCGCAGGACGCGCCTGTATCGGAAGTTTCTAGAACGTTATCGATGCTTCTTTCCATTGCCTGTTTTCACGGACGCTTATGTTATCTGATTGCATGACTGACGCGAATTCTCTAGAACTTTCTGGAAGACACGCGGGCATCAGGAATTAATCTAGAACCTTCGATGACTCAGGTATAAAAGCCGACGCGTTTCGCCGCTGATCAGATTTTCGACGATCGCCGACTGTGTTCGCCGTTATCGTTGTGCTTTGAGTGTACCTTGCTTTTGTGGGCACAGGTTCGCCCAATAAACAACCAGTTTCGTTGTACACAGTTTTACGACTGTTTTCTTCAGCGTCACTACTACGTGACATCTGGTGGAGGTGCTTTTGTGTCCATGCAGCGGACACCCCCGCAAAGCCGCGACCCAAGCCCGAAACCGGAGGACGAGACCAACATCGCCAAGGACCAGCGAGCTAGCCGTAGGCAGCAAGGTCTTTTGCCAGAATACGGACTTCTTCCCGAGAAGACCACAGCGATCAAGGCCAAGTCAACGACCTCAATGGCAGCCCCAGCGTCCCCCATCCTGCTGCAGCAACCTCGGGAGCCACCGACCTTCCGTGGATCATCAGCTGAAGACCCTGAAACATGGCTGGAGACGTACGAGAGGACCGCGACATTCAACAAATGGAGCGACGATGACAAGCTGCGGCATGTCTATTTTTCGTTGGATGACGCTGCTCGGACATGGTTTGAGAACAGGGAGACCACCCTGGTGACTTGGGACCTATTTCGCGAGAACTTCGTGAGGACCTTCACAAGTGTCGTACGAAAAGAAAGGGCTGAAGTTCTCCTGGAAACCAGAGTTCAATTGCCGAACGAGAGCATCGCGATCTTCACGGAGGAGATGACTCGCCTCTTCCGCCACGCCAACCCCGACATGTCTGAAGAAAAGAAAGTTAGGTTCTTGATGCGGGGCGTCAAAGAGCATCTATTCACTGGATTGATGCGCAACCCGCCCAAGACTGTGGCGGAATTTGTTTCGGAGGCGACAACCATCGAGAAGACGCTTGAAATGCGAGCCAGACAATACAACCGCCGTGCGCTGACAAACTACGCCGAAGCTCAAGCTCTAGGCGCCGACGACCTGCACGAGACGATCAGAGCTGTTGTACGGGAAGAACTACAGAAATTATTCCCAAGGTCGCAGCCTCAGGTGACTTCAATCGCCGACATAGTTAAAGAAGAGGTTCAGCGATCTCTGGAAGTGCCAGAAGCTCCGGCATCGCCTCAACTACAGCCGCAAGCGATGACCTACGCCGCCATCGCCCGTCGTCACGCCCCCCCTCCGCGCTCGCGCCAGGGCCCCGTAACGCCGCAGTTCCGTCGTCCACCGCCGCCGCCGCCAGCACGCCCGCCCGTCGCCCAGCGCAGCTACGAGCGGAAGACGGACATTTGGCGCGCCCCCGACCACCGCCCGCTCTGCTATCACTGCGGGGAAGTCGGCCATGTCTACCGCCGATGCCCATACCGCGAGATGGGCCTACGAGGGTTCGCCGTCAACGCGCCACGTCCACAGCTTGGCGAGCGACCACGCGACATCGCTGACTACCTCGCCGGAGCCCAGTTCCAACCACGACGACCCTCACGCTCGCCGTCACCAGGACGTTACCTGTCGCCGCAGCGCCGACCATACACTGGCCCAGCGCGGGGCCGGTCCGTGAGCCCCTATCCGGGAAACTAAAGGCAGCAACCGATGGAGGTGCGGTTGCTGTACGACGCAATACCGAAGATCCTCCGCCGCCACCGACGACGACAACTCACGCATCATCACAACGAGGTACCAGCACACCGCCTAGCAAGAGCCTTGACGACAACACTTCGCCGCCGAAAGAAGACCTACCGACGCGACGTAGCAGCAGCGAAGCAAGCCGACGTAGCCGTGATCCGACGCCACGACTTAACCGCAACGCCAGACGACGGTCTACCGACTTAGACGTGGTAATCGATGGTCATAGCGTCACCGCTCTCGTCGACACTGGAGCTGACTATTCCGTCTTCAGTGGCCCGTTCGCCGCCAAGTTGAAGAAGGTGAGGACGGCCTGGCAAGGACCTGATATCCGGACAGCGGGAGGCCACCTAATAACGCCGGCTGGAATCTGCACAGCGCGAGTCACGGTTAACAATCGCACTTACCCGGCGAGCTTCGTAATCATGCAGCACTGCTCCAGGGACGTCATCCTAGGCATGGACTTTCTAAACCAACATGGTGCAGTCATCGATTTAAGGTCCAAGTCAATAACGCTTTCAACGGACAACGCGATACCACCGGATACAGACATCAGTTACCATGCCTTGAATGTGCTAGAAGAACAAGTCACCGTTCCGCCTCGCTCCAGTGTAATGATTTTCGTCGGTGCCGAAGTGCCTGCAGATATGGAGGGCGTCATCGAGGGCGATCATCACTTACTGCTCGATCGTGAAATTTGCGTCGCTAGAGGCATAGCTAAGCTACGTGAAGGGAAAGCAAGAGTGATGCTCACGAACTTCAGCGACGAATACAAGCACATTAACAAAGGCACAACGGTCGCCTACATCGACGAAATAGTACAAGCCGGCAGTGCTTTTGCCTTCACGGATTCTAGTGCACCTGCAACGAAGACTGTAGTACTTGAACCAACTTTCGACGTCAATCAGAACCTTCCTTGGCATAAGAAAGAACAGCTAAAAGCTCTGCTCCTGCAATACAAGGACTGCTTCTCGTCGTCGTCAAAAGTTCGACAAACCCCGGTCGCCAAGCACCGCATCATAACCGACGAATATGTCCGCCCACTCCGTCAGAGCCCGTACCGAGTTTCGGCGCGCGAACGCGAGGCCATAAGGCAACAAGTCGACGAAATGCTACGCGACGACATCGTCCAGCCGTCCAAGAGTCCGTGGGCGTCCCCCGTGGTGTTCGTGAAGAAGAAGGATGGAACCCTACGTTTCTGCGTCGATTATCGTCGCCTCAACAAGATCACGAAGAAGGACGTATACCCTCTCCCACGGATTGACGACGCCTTGGATCGACTCTACAACGCAAAGTATTTTTCGTCGATGGACCTCAAAACCGGCTACTGGCAAATCGAAGTCGACGAGAGAGACCGGGAGAAGACTGCCTTTATAACACCAGACGGACTGTTCGAGTTCAAGGTCATGCCGTTTGGTCTTTGTTCGGCACCTGCGACTTTCCAACGGGTCATGGATACAGTACTGGCAGGCTTGAAGTGGCAGACTTGCCTCGTCTATTTGGACGACGTCGTTGTGTTTGCCTCAAGCTTCGAGGAACACCTCCGGCGCCTTGAAACAGTTCTTCAAGCTATCAAGACCTCCGGACTCACGTTGAAGCCAGAAAAGTGCCGCTTCGCATACGAGGAGCTCTTGTTTTTGGGCCATGTCATCAACAAGTCTGGAGTGTGCCCTGACCCACAGAAAACGGCGGCCATCACTGACTTTCCTCCGCCCGCCGACAAGAAGGCAGTGCGTAGATTTCTTGGCCTGTGCGCCTATTACAGGCGCTTCGTCAAGGACTTTTCACGGATCGCCGAGCCACTGACATACCTCACGAAGGCCGACGTCGAGTTCAAGTGGGAGACGCCGCAAATCGAAGCATTTGAAGAACTGAAGCGACGCCTGCAATCGCCGCCCATTCTTGCGCATTTCGACGAAAACGCCGATACCGAAGTCCACACCGACGCAAGCAGCGTAGGACTCGGCGCCGTGCTTGTGCAGAGGACCGATGGAATAGAAAGGGTTGTAAGTTACGCTAGCCGGTCGCTATCGAAGGCGGAATCAAATTATTCCACAACAGAAAAGGAGTGCCTCGCCATCATCTGGGCTACATCAAAGTTTCGCCCCTACCTCTATGGCAGGCCCTTCAAAGTTGTAAGCGACCACCACGCCTTGTGTTGGCTAGCTAACTTGAAGGATCCTTCAGGTCGCCTCGCATGATGGAGTCTGAGACTTCAAGCATTCGACATCACCGTCGTCTACAAGTCCGGCCGAAAGCATTCTGACGCCGACTGCTTGTCTCGCGCCCCCGTCGAACCGCCGCCACAGGACGACCAGGATGACGACACTTTCTTGGGACCCATCAGTGCCGACGAATTCGCTGAACAACAGCGAGCCGACCCGGAACTAAGGAGCCTTGTAGACTACCTAGAAGGCAAGACCGTCACTGTGCCGAAGGTGTTCAGGCGAGGATTGGCGTCGTTTTTCTTGCAAAACGATATTCTCCTAAAGAAGAACTTTTCGCCTCTCCGAGCCAACTACCTCCTCGTGGTGCCCTCAGCGTTGCGTCCAGAGGTTCTGCAAGCTCTCCATGACGACCCAACGGCTGGACATCTCGGTTTTTCCCGCACGCTCGCGAGGATACAAGAAAAATACTACTGGCCTCGCCTCTCTGCCGACGTCGCCCATTACGTAAGGACATGTCGAGACTGTCAGCGACGCAAAACACCGCCGACAAGGCCAGCCGGACTTCTACAGCCGATCGAACCACCTCGCCGACCATTCCAGCAGATCGCGATGGACTTACTTGGGCCTTTTCCGACGTCGACGTCCGGGAATAAATGGATCGTCGTAGCTACGGACTACCTCACCCGCTACGCCGAAACAAAAGCCTTGCCCAAAGGCAGTGCCGCCGAGGTAGCCCGATTCTTCGTTGAGAACATTCTCCTGCGTCACGGTGCTCCAGAAGTCCTCATCACCGACAGAGGCACGGCCTTTACGGCAGAACTAACTCAAGCCATCCTGCGATACAGCCAGACAAGCCATCGCCGGACCACCGCCTACCACCCGCAGACGAATGGCCTCACCGAGCGCCTAAATAAGACCATCGCCGACATGCTGGCAATGTACGTCGACGTCGAACACAAGACGTGGGATGCCATCCTTCCGTACGTGACCTTCGCATACAACACGGCCGTGCAAGAAACGACGCACATGGCGCCGTTCAACCTGGTCTACGGAAGGAACCCGGCAACGACGCTTGACGCCATGCTACCGGACGTCACCGATGAGGAAAATCTAGACGTTGCCACCTATTTGCAGCGTGCCGAAGAAGGTCGACAGCTCGCCCGCCTGCGCATTAAGAACCAGCAGAGGACCGACAGCCGACACTACAATCTTCGACGACGCTACGTCGAGTACCAGCCCGGAGACCGTGTTTGGGTCTGGACTCCGATACGCCGACGAGGACTTAGCGAAAAACTCTTACGTCGCTATTTCGGACCATATAAGATCATCCGACGTATTGGCGCACTGGACTATGAGGTCGTGCCAGACGGCATTTCGCAATCACAGCGGCGCCGCGCACGACCCGAAGTCGTCCATGTGGTGCGTCTTAAGCCTTTCTACGCCCGCTGTCGAACTTAGGTACTTTGTTACTTTATTTTTTTTTACGTGTGGTTTTGTTTTCGCTTTCACATTTGTTTGTAGCATCGGGACGATGCTTTTTAAGGGGAGGGTATTGACACGTATAGATGTTTATCTTTCACCGGTGGCCGCTTTCCACCGGCTAACAAATGTTAAACGTTATCGCTTGGCGCAGGACGCGCCTGTATCGGAAGTTTCTAGAACGTTATCGATGCTTCTTTCCATTGCCTGTTTTCACGGACGCTTATGTTATCTGATTGCATGACTGACGCGAATTCTCTAGAACTTTCTGGAAGACACGCGGGCATCAGGAATTAATCTAGAACCTTCGATGACTCAGGTATAAAAGCCGACGCGTTTCGCCGCTGATCAGATTTTCGACGATCGCCGACTGTGTTCGCCGTTATCGTTGTGCTTTGAGTGTACCTTGCTTTTGTGGGCACAGGTTCGCCCAATAAACAACCAGTTTCGTTGTACACAGTTTTACGACTGTTTTCTTCAGCGTCACTACTACGTGACAGTATTAACATGTTATGACCAAGAGCCATCCTCGACCTGACAGCATAAGACCTAAATATTTCACTGGTGAATTATTTTTTTTATTTCAACTGGCCACTTAACAAATAGTTATATCTTATTTTGTTACATTTTCTAGTGAAGCTAATGTCTACATAATTATTTCTGTTTAGGAACATGCTATTAGTGACGCACCATTTTTATACTCGCTTCAAGTCGGCCGCCAATACAAACAATGACTCATTAGATGCCCTTGCACACAGTACACAATCATCTACAAAAAATGCATCCCGGTTCAATAATATCACACATATTGCTAATAAAAAACCTTGCACTCGGCCGCGCAACGCTTGAAACAGCGCTGTGTGATCGTAGCCCAGCTTTTCCCGGAAGTGCACGCGAACTTTTCATCTTATAACTCATGTAGTTGATAATTTCTTTTCGTGCGTCTCGAACTTACGGCCGACACTGCGCGTTGCACAGCGCAGATTACAACGCCGACACCGCGTTCCAATGCCGACATCGCGTTCCAGGAGACCCGCTCCGTGAATGCGTCGCTCTCTCTCTCGCTCTCATAGCACACAAAACCTCTTCACCTCGCAGAGCACGAACGTACAAACGCGCCAGCTGTGGACTAATACGACGACGCTCGAACGCAATGCAGCCGTCGTGCAGCACGAACATGCGGCACGGGCCGTCGGTGCTGTCAGATTGCACTCCGGCGATGATGGCCTGCAAGGACTCGTCGCGATGTTGTTCAGCGCGCATGTCGCACATGTCAGTGAAAGCCAACACGCAGGTCTCCGGATCATGTGCAACAGGATCAGGAGGATCCACGGGATGACGAGAGAGGCAGTCAGCCTCCTTGTTCAGACGTCCAGACTTGTAGATGACAATAAAAGAAAATTCCTGGAGCCGCAAAGCCCAGCGACCAAGCCGTCCTGTCGGGTCCCGGAGGGAAGACAGCCAGCAGAGGGCATGGTGGTCTGTAATGACCGAAAACGTGTGGCCGTACAAATATGGCCGGAACTCGGCGACAGCCCACACTAAAGCCAAGCACTCACGCTCGGTGTAATCCTGGGAGGAGTAATTCCTCTCAGAAGGTGAGAGCAGGCGGCTGGCGTAAGCTATTATGCACTCGGTACCATTCTGCTGCTGGGCGAGAACAGCACCGATGCCGTGGCCACTGGCGTCAGTGTGGACTTCGGTCGGTGCAGATGGATCAAATTGGGCAAGTATGGGAGGGGTGGTCAGAAAGCCGATGAGAGCGGCGAACGCGTGAGCCTGCTCCAGGCCCCATGAGAAAGGCGCGTTCTTCTTTAGAAGATCTGTGAAAGGGGCGAGCAACGTCGGCGAAGTTTTTGACGAAACGGCGAAAGTAAGAACACAGGCCGAGGAAGCAGCGCACGTCAGAAGCAGAACGAGGAACAGGGAAAGTGCGAACGGCGCGAACTTTATCCGGACCTGGTTCTACACCGGTTGCGTTAACGAGATGTCCCAACACGGTAATCTGACGGCGCCCGAATTGACATTTCGTAGAGTTCAGCTGAAGGCCGGCTTTTCGGAAGACCGCAAGAATTGCAGCGAGTCACGCAAGGTGGCTGCTGAACGTGGGAGAAAAAACAATAACGTTGTCAAGATAACAAAGACAAGTGGTCCATTTGTAGCCTCTCAAAAGAGAGTCTATCATTCGTTCAAATGCCACAGGAGCATTGCATGGGCCAAAGGGCATTACTTTGAACTCATATAAACCATCAGGTGTTATGAAGGCAGTCTTGTCGTGGTCCATTTCATCAACAGAAATCTGCCAGTAGCCGGATCGAAGATCAATGGATGAGAAGTATGTAGCTCCGTGCAAGCAGTCCAAGGGGTCATCGATGCGTGGTAATGGGTAGACGTCCTTTCGCGTGATCTTGTTTAAATGGCGATAGTCGACGCAAGAACGCCAGGTACCATCCTTTTTCTTCACGAGGACGACTGCCAAAGCCCAAGGACTGGCTCATGGTTCGATGACCCCTTTGCGGAGCATTTTGTCCACTTCTGATTGGATTATTCTACGTTCAGCATGTGATACACGATAGGGACGCCGACGAATAGGATTCATGTCTCCAGTGTTTATACGGTGGTGAACAACAGATGTTTGGCCGAAAGGGCGGTCGCCAAAATCAAAGATGTCACTGTAAGATTTGAGCACGAGACGGAGGTCCTTGGCCTAAGCAGAGGTGAGGTCAGTTGCAATCATTTTGGCGAAGTCATCCATGAAAGAATCAGAGCTGTGAGCTGCAATTGGTGCTAATAATCCACTCTCGGCATCCATACTCTCAATGTCAAATTCGGACGTACTAGAAATGCTGGCCAAGAACATGCCGGCCGGAAGCACTTGAGGGCACAGGCTAAAGTTCAGAAGCGGGAGAACGACGTCATTATTCGTAACCATGATCAGCGCATGCGGAACAGCAGCGTTTCGGTTCAAAAGCACGTCGACGATGGGGCGAAGCACATATTCACCGTCAGGAACCTGTGGCTGTGCGGTCAAAGCGACGTGAGTGACTACCTCGGGTGACAGACGCACTTCTTGAAGCGAGCTCAGGCGCGGTGGCGGCGCGGTGCTTGGAGCATCGGCGAGTTGAGGCAGTTCCAACTGAAGGACGCTGGTTGCGTAGTCGATGGGAGTATAATGGTTTGTTAAAAAGTCCAACAGCAAACACGTCGTGAGTGCAGTTGTCAATCACAGCAAACAGAAGTAGGGCGGCCGGCTATACTTAAACGTACAGTACACATTCCGAGAACAACCAGCACGCCACCGTCGGCCACACGAAGCACTTGTGCAGCTGCTGGGGTGAGGACCTTTAAACGTCTACGTAGGCTAGCACTCATCACAGATATGTGGGCCCCAGTGTCGACGAGTGCTTGGACAGGTACGCCGTCTACTTTGACGTCAATTATACTTCTCTTTGTGGGCACAGACAGACGATTTGCAGCTGTAGTTGTCAATGCAGCACCACCTCCGAGGGCTGCAGTTCTTAGTTTTCCTAAGGAACGCGGTCGAACGGCACAGGTCTCGAAAGGCGACGTGGCTGCGGCGAACGGGAAGATGGGCGACGTGTTTGTGGTGAACGAGACTGGTGTCCGCGAAGCGATGGTGAGCGACTGTACCACGTGTTCACGGCAGAGTTGTCGGCACTGTTAGACACGGCGGAGGGCGAAACACGGCGGGAATTTCCATCAAAACGGTTCAGGTTGGTCGGCGTGCGAGGTGTTGAGGGCCAAGAGTTGCGACAGTATCGGGCGACATGACCAATACGGCGACAGGTGAAACATATCGGCTGGTCGTCCGCAGTTCTCCACTCAGTCGGGTTGCGATATCGCGGAGAGAAGCGTCGCGGTGGATCAAACAGAGTAGAAGGGCGTTAGTTGGCTCTGGGGTTGGCGACAGCACAGACAGAATGTAAACCAATGCTTTCAAGTTCCTGGCGAACGATGGCTTGAACGAGAGGAACTGAAAGAGGGGTAGCGTCAGGGCGACGCGAACAGAAAGCTGCGGGTGCCATCGCTTCCAGTTCTCGTCGAACGATTCGCACCACGTCCTCTGATGGCGACGCATGCTGCTGTGTGGGATGATCTTCACAAGTCGACGTTGCGGCAGTATTGGGGAGTCTGGCGAATGGTTGCAGGACGTGGCGGCTTTTGGCCTGCTCGAATTGTCGGCACTCTTTAATGATAGCATCAATTGAAGAACAGCCTTTGCACATGAGCAGATTAAAGGCGACGTCAGCGATTCCCTTCAGCACGTGCCCGACCTTCTCAGCTTCAGTCATGTCGTGATCGGCTTTACGACAAAGCGCCAGCACGTCCTGGATGTACGAAACATAGGACTCTGGGGGGGATTGGGCACGGGAGGCGAGTTCCTGCTTTGCGGCAATCTTACGGCCGGCTGGTTGGCCAAACAACTCTTTTAGCTTCTCTTTGCATTGGTGCCAGCTGGTCAGCTCCTCTTCGTGGCTTTCGTATCAAACCTTTGCCGTGCCTCTTAGGTACAACAACACGTTAGCTAGCATAAGCGTAGGGTCCCATCTGTTGACTCCACTCACGCGTTCGTACATGGCCAGGCACTCTTCAACGTCGGCGCCATCGGTCCCACAGAAAGTTCCGGGATCTTTGGCTTGTACAACCACAACCGATGGGGACGACGACGTAGCTGGCGATGGTGCCGTTGACGTTGGAGGCGGCAACGACGTTCATCCCGCGTGCTCACCGTCAGTCATGGTGGGGACGGTGATGCGACGTCCGCTGCGGAGCTCCGTTTCCAGCCTTGGTACCCCGCCCCTCTCACCAATGTATTACGGGAATGTTGGGAGTATAGACTGGATGTATTTACAATATATGCACAAGTAGGGTTAGTGTGGCCAAGATAGCTGACCAGCAAGAACACGCAGCAGCCAGTGTCTCTCGATCTTCTTCTTTTCTTTCCTCCTATCCTTCTGTAACAATATGATTCGCATAAATGCATGTTCTGGCAGCGTGGCTGTATAGCCTAGTGGTTACGACGCTCGCTTGGCGACCGGAGGTACGCGGGCTCGAAACCCACCTCGGCAAGAAAGGTTATTTATTTTCCTTCTTGGTAGTTTCTTGATACGCACCACAAATTACGGCTGGCTTAAACAGCTTCGCTGTTAAAAAAAGAAGAAATTCGGCAGACACATTTCAAACTGCTTACGTGTGGGTATGCGAAAGCGATATATTCCCTTTGGTGCAGTGTTGTACGGAACGGCGTTCCAGGAACTAGTTCCTTTTGGGAGGAACGGAGGAATGCCACCATTCCTTTAAGGGTCGGTGGAACTGTAACGCTAACTCGTTATTTTTACGAAGGAATGGCAGAGGGAACGGCGTTCCTTCTGTAAACGTTCCACGGCACTAATGTGAGGGCTGGGCGTGATGGCTGAGGCGTGAAGGCTGAGGCGTGAAGGCTGAGGCGTGAAGGCTGAGGCGAGAATAACAGGGTAACACTTATTTATTAGAAAACATAGTGGCACGCGCCAAAAACCGTGACCGTCCGTGGCGGCGGTCGTAGCGAACTGGAGAGAGCCCTGCCTCGCTTGGGCTTGGCGTTGAGTCGGCGTAACAGCACTGTAGGTGGCGCTAGTGATGAGATAGGCGGCACATGCGGGCGCTCACATCCCACCCCAGTCTGACTGACCACGTCTCGTGGTCAATTGCTAGTGCACACTGTCACACGCACGATACCACACACACACACATGCACGGAAACGCTGCAACTTCACTCGAGCACAAAGTCGTCGAGGTGGCTCGGTAGACATCGAGTGCGTTGGGGCCGTTGAGGCTGTTGCTGCTCTGTAGAGGCGACAACATTTGCTGCTGAGGCAGGCGTGGTCTCTGCATTGACGACGGGCTGTTGTTCGATCACTGCAGAAACTGGGGGCACGTAGGGCTTGAGCTGGGACACGTGCACTGTTCGTGGTTGATTAACAAGACGAGATGTCAAACTTGACACACGTAAAGCTCTAATAGTTTATGGAGTTAGTTGCTCAATGAGGCGGTAAACAGTAAACACCATTGAAGCGAGGTGCCATTTTATCATGAGGCACTGGACCCTGTCGTATCTCCCAGACCAGGTCACCGGCAGTAAAGGAGTGAGGACAGTGGCTGCGATCGTAGTGTTTTTTTGCGCGCTGTTTGAGCCGCTTCCGAATTGGCGGCTGCTTTGGAGAGCTGCACTTTTGTCGCGGATGCGCTCGGCAAGGGCGGATTGCTGGTTGATCAAGGCTGGTTGTGCATCATTTCCGAGGGAGCGGCCGTTGACGCAATAGGCGTCTGTTTTCTGCGTCGTTGTCGTTTTCTTTGTGGCTTCTACCTGCGTCGCCGCAGTGTTGGGTGACAACACCTTGATGTCAACGTCACCACTTCGAAAAATGACCTTGGGTTCCGCGGTGTCCGTCGTCTCAGTCACATAAGTAGAACCGTAGCCCATGGCGAAGAGCGTGATCAGTGCGCTGACCAGTATCAAGAAGATGATGGTGGCACACGCCACAGTTGCGAACGTGGCGAAGCTCCCTTTTTGAGCATAATCGTCTCTGTGCTGGACTTCGTCAACCCGTACGCCGTCTGGCCATATGCCAGGGTGCCGTATGACGTGGGGCCGTAGGCCAAGTTTCCGTAGGCTGTTTGGTGAACCACCGGGTCGTAGTAATCCATGCTCACTGATTGAACCTTGGCAGAGCAACTTCTTGACCTGAGTTTGCAGGAACTGCCTGTCTTCTGCAGCGTACTGGTAGGGGCTTCGACTGTATGGCAATGTGTCATGTAGTAGGTCAATGCGGTGCTGCATGCCAGTGAAATGGCCAAGATCATCATCGTGGCGAGCAAAAACAGCGTTGTGCTCAGCCAATCTACCTTTTATAACTGACCGCTGGCTGAGAGTGAGCTGGCTGCCAATTTGGGCTGGTGCAATATCGGAATAAATGCGTATGGGCACCGTGTCAGAAGGGAGGGCATCTGATGTGATAGACGTACTGGAGGGCCATGTCTGGGCTGCTAAGGCTTGCCATGGTGGCTGTTCTGACGAAGGCAAGGTATCTCGTTGCAGGCAGTCTTTGAAATTGGGTCTGGCTTGTGGAAAGAGGCTTGACCGAGCTGAGATTACAGCGTTTGCCATTCTTGGGACCAGTTTTTGGCTAGCGGTAATGGTGACGTTCGTGGCTCGATGCTGCAGCTGGGTTGGTTCTGGCGGCTCGAAGATGAGACGTGCCTGCGCTGCCGAGAACCAATCCTCACCAAGAATGAGTGGGAGTACATTATCTTCCAAAACAGCAGCTTCAACAACTCCTGTGGCTGGGCCGATGGATATCTTCAAAAATGCAGCACCAACAGGTAGCACTGTGCTTCCTCCTACCACCACGAGTGGAGGCTCGGTCCATGGGATGATCATGCTTGCAGGCACACGAGCTTTAGAGATTAATGTCACCTTGGACCCAGAGTCCGGAAACGCTTCACACTCACCGACTCCACTGAGAGTTGCGTTGAAGAAGGGGCATTGCTGTTGTGAGCCGTCAAGCGGAACGGGTGCACTGTGCAGTGCTGGGGGCTGCTGTGTCTTGGGCATGGTTGGAGGCGCTGGTGATGATAAGCGGCTGGTGCGTGTAGGGCACTTGGATGCCAGATGACCCAAGGCATGACATTGGTAGCAGACAGCTTGAGACAGGTCTTGACCGCTACGAAAAGCTGGAGCGCCATACTGTGCCGAAATAGCTGCATAAGTAGCTTCTTGTTGCTCGGCGGGCAGCTCTGAAATGCGCGTTTTTGGTGTGGCCCCTCGGGAGGACTGTGGTGTCGATTGGTCTGAGCGAGGCTGCTGGCGCTCTGCGGGCTTAGCGGCACGAAAGGGTTGCGACGGCGGCAAAACAGAACCGGCAAATGGTGACGGGCTTGCTTTGGCATGCAGATGTTGCGCACTCTTGTCGAGGCTGGTGCAAGTAGAAACAAACTCAGCTACCGTGGGCGGCCGGTTGGCTGCTATGGCGGCGAGGATGTGTTGTTCCCGTAAACCATGCAGCAGGTAGTCAATCTTTTGTGCCTCAGAAAGGTTAACGGGGCAACGCTCAATGATCTTCAACTTGGCAAAGGCATATTGGTGCAAGCTTTGGGATGGGGCCTGGGTTACCCTCATGACCTGCTCTTGCCACTCAATGAGGGACAATTCTGTACAAAATGTGTCCTTCAGGGCGGCACTCCACGTGGCCCAGGTGCTGTACTGGTTGCCGAACGCGAGATGCCAGTCTCGCGCCGTGCCTTTCAGCTTGCTAGCTGCGATCAGGCGTGTGGTGGCGTCGTCCCACGAGGCGAGCTGCTGTACTCGTCGTACGTCGTCAAGCCATGTATTGACACTGTGGCTTTGCGAACCAGCGAATTGCGGGATGGACGATGACAGGTCTGGCAGTGTCGTCACCGTTGTTGCAGGGCGAGGTAGCTGCTGGAACAGCATGGCGAGGCTCTGTAGAGTGGCTGGGTCCAGCGTCAAAGACGCCACAGCGTTCGAGGCGGATTCATTCGTTTCAACCGGGGAGGTAGCTTCACGCTGCTGTTGAATGTCGGCTTGCAAACGCTGAACGAGCTCCTCTTTCGAACCTGTGAGGTACAGCTGTCGACGAGCCAATTCTTCGCGTATAAGGTCGACGCCGAGGCGCGACATGGTCACCGCGTCGAGATTTTGCCACACAATTCCCGGCATGGCGTTGCGAAACGAGGCTGGGCGCACGGGAGACTAGGCGAGTGATCGCTAAGCCTAGTTGTCGACTAGGGCTAGTCAACATTCACGGCACTCTTCATATGACGGCCGTGCTTTACACAGACGAGCGGTAAAATGGCAGGAGTATCTTCAGGCGTGAGTCTTCGGCGGCGTGAGTGCGTAAGTACAATGACGAATGCAGTTGAGAAGGCGTACTGACCGGCGTTCGACGCTGGCGTTGTTGCTGGCGTTCGACGCTGGCGTTGTTGCTGGCGTTCGACGCTGGCGTTCGAAAGGCGTTCTTGCGCTGCCGTGGCTGTATGGCTTGGCTGAGGCTCGGGGTCGACTGCGCCAGATGTGAGGGCTGGGCGTGATGGCTGAGGCGTGAAGGCTGAGGCGTGAAGGCTGAGGCGTGAAGGCTGAGGCGAGAATAACAGGGTAACACTTATTTATTAGAAAACATAGTGGCACGCGCCAAAAACCGTGACCGTCCGTGGCGGCGGTCGTAGCGAACTGGAGAGAGCCCTGCCTCGCTTGGGCTTGGCGTTGAGTCGGCGTAACAGCACTGTAGGTGGCGCTAGTGATGAGATAGGCGGCACATGCGGGCGCTCACACTAAACAGGCGCACCGACGCACGCCCGTATGCAGCACATCATGCAGGGCGCAAAGAACTACCGCTTGTCTGTCACGTGACTTTTGTGCATTTTCATTCGTGAGTTCTGCATTATATCTTTTTATGACTAGGCTTCAAGAGTGTCACGTGACGCTCCCTTCTGTAGTTTTTTTCCGCCATGGCGGCCTGTCGGACACTAACATCGAGACGTTACTCTTGCAGAGTTCAAACAAGGGTGTTTACTAAATTGAGAATATATATTCTGGACATTTCTTTTTCTACTCATACTGCAATATTGATCGAATCAGCATTAATTAAACGCCTAAGTATTGTTCCTTTCGATGCGGTTTCTTGTGCAAACATTTAAGTATATTGGTGCATGCGAGTAACTTTCTATTTGCAGATCTGAAGCGCAGTATCCTGACTGCGCATTTGAAGACCGAAGTGGAAAGCGCCATGTGTGTTGCACTTGTAATAGACGAGCACCAACGTGGCAGTTAAACATGTCTGGAGTATGTCGGGTGCTGCTTGAAAAAAATTCGTCTAGGAGCGTTGCTTTGGATTCTTTTTATCTCCAGATAATGTGCCGCCGGCAATGTTCAAATTCTTATAATATACTTAGTTTGATGTGAGATTTAAATTGCACACTTTATTTCGTAGCAAGAATATCCGACACCACATTTTAATTTCAAAAAAATCAAAGGTAACGTTAATGTAACGACACGTTACAATGTTAGAAATGTAACTGGAACGCGTTCCATTCGCCTTAAAGTATCTTGTAACGGGAACTCGTTTCAATATTGGGAAGGAACGAGCTTTCGTTCCTGTTTTAGAGGAACGTGTACAACGCTGCTTTGGTGAAATGTTTTTTCCGCACGTTCCGCCTCCGTGCAAGTTCACCCCTGCGTTCTAACGGCGCTTCGGCGAGGCCAAATGAAAACGCGCTAAACGTCTGAACACACTCGCTTGCCCACGAGTTCGTAACTCGAAGGAGCGCTCCGCGGCGTTCAATTGGACATAAATACAAGGGGTCAGGCAAGGAGACACCCGAAAGGCGAAGCACCAATGGCGATAGCAACTTAGTAGATAGCTATACGGAGTAAGGATAGTAGTTTTATCAGCTGTATAAACTTGGAGATGCAGCAGCACCCGCAACGCGCAGAACTGTTGTCGACGCCGTCGCCGTTTTGCCCGCGTTCGCACCGAACGCGCGCGGCGTTGGTGATTGTTGCCAGGGCCTCTGGGGGCGGCTCGGAGGTTTTCGACGAGATCAGAACGGGAAACTCGTCGAGCAGCGTCGGAAGTCTTTACCACCTTCTCGCCTCGCAACGTTTTAGGAGCGAAGCTCCTTATAGCGGCACCCGTTCCGTCCCCGTCGTCGTAGTAGTAGTGTGTAACCAGTCTGAGAAAAATGAGACAAAAAATTCCGAAGTTGTGTCCGTAGCGCGAAATCGAACCTGGGACCCCTCGTTTCCGAGCGCGCGGCGTTAACCCACTACGCCACGAAGCGCACATAGACACACGCACCACGATGGCAATAAATACCCAACATTAACGAAAGGCCGCGTTTCTAGCGCGTTTCTAACGCGTTTGTGCTAGCGCGTTACGGCCCGTGTAAGAAGCTGGTGTAAGACGCTGTGGCCTCTCCGCCTTACCTTCAACGCGTTTCGAACGCGCTGCCCAAGGCGGTGGCAAATCAAGTTCAAGTCGAGGAGCCTTTATGAATACGGGGGTATACTCTCTCAGCAGTCATGTGATGGCGTCGGCAAACGCGGTGCACGTTCCGGCATGTGTAAATGGCTGCGTAAGACGCTGTGGCCGCTCCCCCTTACTAGAGAGTACTGCACGTTTCTAACGCGTTTGTGCTAGCGTCCCCTTAAGCGGGAGATCCGATGATTCCCTCCGGAGCTTCGCCCACTCATCATCATTCACCCCGTGAATATGGTGTGATTTTTTTATATAAATACACATTTGGTGCCACAGCTAAAGGGTCTAGTTTGCAGCGGAGGAGTGGAGAGGGTGTGGAGCTTGGCCTTATTTTTATGCCGCGCGGCAGCACAGGCTGTCGCGTGGAGGGCATCTTGCTCCTTAAATCGCTCGTCAATTTGGCGAGCAAATTCGTCTAGACGGATAGTGAGGTTGGAGAATTGTTGGGTGAAGGCTTGGATGGCCGTCTGCACCACGGCCTGAATTTTGGCCTCCACGAGTTGTTCGAATTGTGGGGATAGGGCCGGGGTTGCCGCGGCCGATGTTGGTGTGGCCGAGGAGGTAGTGGGAGTTGCAGCCCTCTTCTTGGCCGGCTGTTCGCGAGTAGGAGGAGAAGGTAGTAGGGGAGGGAGTTTATGAGCGGCCGAGATCATTGTCGCTGGGGTAGGGGTGAGGACCTGCAGGAAGCCATGCAGCTGCGACTGAAGGCGTTGGTTGGTGTTGTGGAGGGAGGCGAGCTGTGCGCGGACATGCAACATTTTCTAGAGGGGGTTGGCGGAGTCCTGGCAGACTACGTCTGCCCAGCTCATCTGACTGGTGTGGCCGCCGGGTTCCTATGCAGGTGGTTTTGGGGGGACTGGAACTGGGGGTTGCCTGAGTCCGGTCCAGGAGTGGGATCAGGCCATAGGCTTGGTACGGTTGGAGGGCTGTTTCAGGACATGGCTACGGTTTCAGGCTGTTTCAGATGTAGCACCTATATAGTACAGAGGAGTAGTAGATGTGCTTGGGCACCCAGTCTTGTTCGAAAAGTCTTGTTCTAGGTAGTGGTGTCGGCGTTGTGGGTCGGGAGTGTTGATGAGGACGACGTGTTGGAGGGTGTTGATGATTACGGTGTCTGGCTTGGCCTCTTGGTGTCCGAGGCGGGCTGCTTGGAGAATCCCATGGCGAAGCGCAACGCCGTTCACGGTCCGAAGGTTGAGGCCGCCACGGGGACGGAGGATGATTTTATGATCGTTGATGGGTAGCTTGGGGTGGGGTAGGGCAGAGAGTTGGGGCGGCTGTGGCCGGCTCCTCGCCAGAGCTTGAGGCGTAGATGGCTGCATACATTTTCGGCAGCGACGGAATTCGGAGTAGCGGTGGAGCGGGAGTTGCGAGTCGAGCTAGGATGAGTTGGCTAGGATGAGTTTATCCGGGCGTAGGGGACAAAGTCGGGTCTCCTTTGAGTATACATCCAATGTGTGAAATTCCATTGTATTTATTACCACATTAGAACTAAAATTTACTCCACTCGTTTTATATGTTCAACTTATGATCGAATAGCTACTCTAACCCCAAAAAAAGCTAAACTTGAATTTGTAACCCGTAAACTGATACAGTCCAACCCGGATATATCGAATCTGAAGGGCATCACAGGAAGTTCTTTATATAGGTAATTCGGTATATAAAATAATAGGCCCTCAGGTAAGCGGTGGCTTACCGGTTAGTGCATCTGAGAGCCGCTAACTTACTGCACGCAACATGGGGGAAAAAAGCAAGCACACTTTATTTACCCGCAAAAAAAATGCTGGTTCACTTTCAACTTCATTGAAAAGTCCAAGCTGATTCTTTCTTTACACTTGTAGCGGCCATCGCTTGCGGAAAATAAGCTCGTGAATAGGCACTCAACCCACACTACGACGCCTCCAAAATCGGATAGAAGGAATGTTGACGTCCGAGGTAGCATGAGGGCTAGCTGAACAGCCTGACGGGGCTCAACTGACTGCACTATCTCTTCTCCACCTCCAGGTGCCAGAATACCCCAAAGTGTACAAAGGAGTGCACTATGAGGTCTTTTGCGTTCGATATATCGCGTTCGATATATCGAATGTGCTGGTGAACGAGCGTTCTTTATACGCGTGCACGAGCCCGATACATTTGCATGGAATTTTCAAGGGGATTTTACAGCTGTTCGATATACAGAATAATTCGTTATAAGTTGGCTTGATATATCCGCGTACGACTGTATATCTCCGTCACCATATATATGGCATCGTATTGATCAGCTGTACAAAATACGTATCAGATTTAGTCACATTAACTTCCTTCAGCTCTTTCTGGCCTCACACAGCCCTTGAATGGTATCGCCTCCCCAAAGAAATCATAAAGAGTACAAATAAACGCAAGTTTCATGCAACATCAACTACCGTACGTTGTTTAATCTGAACTTGTTAATTACTTACTACGTTCCTTTTAAATTCTTTGTAAGGTCAGGTAATATGGTATAATTGTAAAGCTGCCTTCGTCGTGCGCACTGAACTTTTTTCCACGTACCACCAGCTAAAATTATATGATTAGAAACTTACTTTTTAATCATTGCATTATTTGTTTAGCCTGCTCAACCCACTTCGTTCCGTAATGCATTCGAGTGCTGACGGCGCAAATAAATAAATTATTAAACTGTAAAAAATATTTCTTGGATGAGAGGTGGTCACCTCCGGCAATGTTTCATCATCATCATCAGACTATATTTATGTCCATGGCAGGACGAAGGCCTCGCCCAGCGATCTCCAATGACCCCTATCCGGCGATGTATAAAATATGCGCATTATTTAAAGCTACATAGTTTAACACTACATAGCTAAACTCAGTTATTCTTCTGAAATAACTAGTCAGTTGTTCCTCTTAGCCGCTTATTTAGTCTGTGCATGAAAGTCTCTCGTTTTATTTGCTCAAATGACAACCTAATTAACAAGCTTTTGAAACTCATGTCGCTTTGGTATATAAGTTGCTGTTTTCGGACTCGCGCTAAAATATAAAAAACGTACATTGCTTTATAAATGCAGTGGATGAAATTGCCGCGAAAAGACAAAGCCGTGTAATACATTTGAGCTTTTCATTACATGCCTATAGCCAGGAAGTTTATGCAACCAAATGATTGTGTATTATTACATTCTCAAATTCCTGCGGCATTTCCCCTATGTGGAGAAGCCAGTTTAAGTTTTCAATGATTCACAATTCGACTTTGTGATGTTTCGACCATATATTTGATAGATAGAAATGTGCATGACCAATAGGAAAATATGTTGGAGACAAAAATTCTTAGCAAATTTTGCAAAATAATCTGTATTTACCAACTGAGCAGCATATTTCTACCCTGGAACAGATAGGAAATTGAAATGAATCACATGCATGAAAGTTTGCAGTGCTAGTATTATGAAGTACAGTTTCAGTTTTATTTCTTTCAATTTATGATATATGATAGTTGATGTGATGACTTCAATTTCCTGTTTTATGTTTAGGCTACTGACACTGCACAAACTATATTTTTTTGTGATAACACGGAATACAGGCCCAGAGTGCGGCTCATAAACACATCGGGATAATGAGGTGTAATCTCTGGATACATTTCTCGCTATGGGTAATATAGGAGCCCCTTTCTCGCAAATATGTCTTGGTTGAGAGCGCGTGTGCTGAAAGTAGACTGATTGTCCGCGCTTTCCGTGCAGCTACCGAAGCGACTGTGACAGCCTTTCGCTGTTTAAAGGTTTAAGCCTTTCGATGCCAAGCGCCTGAAATATACACAAACAACGCGCTTGTCCAGAACCAGAAAGGTCGCAAGCATCATGCGAAGGGAGGGATTACCCTTGTACGGGTTAGTTGCATCCTTGAGCAAAAAAGAAAAACCGGGGAGTGACAAGTCATTTTAACGACGCGCTGTCGCTCTTATCGTTATCACAAATGACGACTTGCGGCAACGTACTGCGCTTTGTCGGGAAGCTGTTATGGTTCGTTCTTCAGAAAGGGTATTTGTTTTTTTCCGCATCGTAACTTACGTCATCGGGGCAGATTTTTAAACATAAAGGTCTTGGGTCAGGCGGTGGTACCTAGGTGACATGAACGCCCGACAAAAATGGACTTGTACAGTCACTTTCTTTTGGAAGTGCTGATAACGTTGTAATTTTAACCACAATAGTACTTCGTACATGGCATTTTTCCTAACAGGATAACAGAAGGCTAATCAGTCCTCATATTAATAAACTTAAAACTTTTTACCAGAGACACTCTCAGATGACTTCAATATATTTACAATAAAGGGCTCCATAATTTCCACCATGGCTTTACGTAGGTACGTTGGCGCACTTCATGCAATAATCCCAGTCAGCCTACTCACATATAGCGCATTACTAATCACATCTACCATGACCTCGGCTACATCCCAAGAAGCAATTTCCTACCTATTTTGATTACTTAAGACTCGGTAGGCTTAAGACAGGCCGAAATTCGAATAGGAATGCGTAGTATGGAATTAGTATGGAACCTACAGTGATCTAGAACGTATGCATTACACTCGAGTCTGTCCAGAATTAGACAGTAACATTCATTTACTCTGACTATTCATCTATCATCAGTGTTAATAAACTAAACGCATACTGTGCCGATCTTTCCCCCCACCTCACCCCAAATTCAGCTGGGCGCAGGCTACCACCCTGCGTCTGCTACAAATACGTACCCTTCACTCGCCCGCCTCCACCTTATATTCCCTGAAGTCTACAGTACACCCAACTGCCGGTGCTGTGGCACTCACCTGGCTACGCTTCCGCATGTGCTGTGGGAGTTCCCAGCACTGTACACATACATTAACACCACGCCCCCCTCGTCGAGGTTGTGTGAGGCTCTGCGGAGCTCCGCCCTCGACGACCAAACCTGGGCGACCCAGCACGCCCGTGAGGCGGCGGCGAGGCAAGCCCTCGACGTCCCCTCATGGGAGGCTTAGGCCCAGCCATCATAAAGTGCTGGCTCTACAATAAATGTTTATTCCTTCTTCTGAGCTTCTATCGCTAGGTTTGCGTCGTGAAGTCGCCTGCGCTTACACAAGTTCTACAATTCTACGCTCCAATATCCCATCACCAAGAGCTCGGCGCTTGATCGAATCCCGGCCACGGCGGCCGCATTTCGATGGGGGCGAAATGCGAAAACACCCGTGTACTTAGATTTAGGTGCACGTTAAAGAACCCCAGGTGGTCCAAATTTCCGGAGTCCCCCACTACGGCGTGCCTCATAATCAGAACTGGTTTTGGCACGTAAAACCCCATAATTTAATTTTAATTTTTTTGTCATCACGAATAAGCTAAAAAGTAACCTCGCCTTCAGAACGTATAGTCAGCGTCACAAGCTTTCGTACCCCAGAAGGTGAAAAAATATTTATATTTCTACGCCTTAGTCACGCATCGTACTATTCGGATTTACAGCGTATACTGGTCTAGAGTAAACAAAACAAAAGTTTTGCATAGTTTTACTGCCTGCGGGGTAGCTGCGTTGAAAATGAACTTATTCGCAGAACCTCGACCGCGTAAACTTTTGGCGGCGACTGTGCGATTGAACACCTGCATTTTCTTTATTCTGCACGCAATTTTTTTTAATGAATGGCCTTCCAGCCAACGTCATGCAGTGCTTACACCTGGTTAATTTTCAGGACAGCAGACTCAGACATGACTTATTAAGTAGAAGAACTTAACTATTATGTAGCACGTCATTATTATCACCAATCAGGTGTAATAAATATGTAAACAAATAAAGGATAATAACATTGCCTATGAAATTTTACTAAAATCTCAGGACTACTTCAAAACTTTGCCTGTTCGTCTTGTGTACGTCCCTATACTTTCTAGCAAACTGAAAGGGAGAAATTCAAGGGTGAAATTGACATCTCTTGTGGCACCATGGCAGAAAAGGGAAGGTGTAGCTTAGTGGGTCCATATGAAAGGATCAGCTGCGATTGTGCTACTCACGCACAAGGAACGACACTTTTGTATTTTTTTTACAGGCAGTAAAGTGATAAATGGTGTCCGTGGACGCTGGAGTGATCATGACAATACCACCGTACCGATATGGGTGATAAACGATTCTAATAAGGGAACAATTCTGCAAGCCTCACGGTCCTTTCTCATGTTTCTTCAATTGTCCAAACACGTTAAATTTAGCGTAGGAGAAAATTCTTACAGAATTACTGAAGAATTGTACCAGTAATTATGTCATGGGGCTGCGATCTGATTCAGCAATAGAGTTAGTTAAGAACAGAACAGCAGAATGCCATAGTAACTTTGGTGATTCTAGCCGAAAAAAATGTCTTCTTGCAACGCTTTGTGGGCATAACTCAAGAAGGGTGTGGTCTGTGATTGGAATAGTTCTCTATTTTTACACGACAAGCTACATTAACACGCCCCGGTGTCTTTTCGCATTATTTCCAATACTCCTCTGCGTACGTCGTGGTAAAAGGATATGAAGACCTTTAGTATTTCGGGAATTTCGTGAAGGTATATGGGAATGTTACAAATGATAAGACACGTGCGCTGCATATTGAGGATAGAATGTTTATGTTTCGAGGTATTGGTTTGTACTAAGCAAAAAAGCTTGTGAAATAATTCGGACAGCCTTCATTTGCACCGAAGATCCGGTACGCAAAAATTCTGCTTTGATATAATGCAAATATACTCAGTCAAATAGCTTCTGTATTTCTTTGTAAGAATACTACGTCTGGGGCTGCAGCCAAGTTTTCTACTTCTGCGTCTTTTAATTGCACTCACGGGAAGCTATTTATTTTTGTGGTACGTTTCAGGCTGAACAAAAGTCTCACAAACACGCCTTTCCATGACATAGCTGAATAGGCAAAAATATTTCTTAGTAATGTCTTCATAAATGTTTGCCTTAAGAAAGAAATCAACTTTGAAAACACAAAGTTGGGTTTATTGTCTAAAATACATTACACCTAAAGTGCAAAAGAAGTTTGGAAGCACGTTCGCATGTTCACGAAACCAGCCAGCTATTTTTTTAGGAAGACGTTGGTACAGTAGAAAGAAACGAAACAAGAACCGCAACTAAATGACCTGCGTTTAGGAATATGCCATCTGGCGGGAAACGGCCAAACTAAGCAGCGACAAAGTGATAAAAAAAAGCGGCGCCGCTGGCTTCGAACCTGCGAGCTGCCAATCGTGGTATCAGCGAACCTAATCGGTGGTCGCGCAGAACGCTCGGCTATCTGTTTGAGTGCTGCCAGAGGCAAAAACTAGGTATATATACGTACCACAATAAATTCTGCGACCTTGTTATGAAAACTGCGATTTTGGAACGACTTTTTTGGCCTTTCAAGAGTTGCTGCTGCAACTAGCTGAAAGCCGAGTCATTGAAGTTGATAAATCCCCAATAATACGTCGATCGATGCAATAGGCTCATCGCACATTGCTTTTTACTGGCCAAAAAAGCCTCCAAAATTTGGCCTTTTCCATAGACTCCCATACTTCGAACTTCGCCCGCAATTTGGAACGGGTTTTCTGTCGTAAGTAATGGTACCGCTTGCATGAGATGTCGGGCTAAGCTCCTAGAGCCTATTTCCACGGTAATATTTTGAAAGATGGCTTCTATGATTAGTTATTTGGGAAAAACGACGCTCTCCCATAGAAAATGCGCATGTTTTCAGAGGCGGCCGCTAGAGGCGCTGTAGGCGCTGTTCGGCGAAGTAATACCCATAGTGAAGCAATATAAGTACCTCGGCGTACACATAAACGAAGGAAAGAATTACTCAAGCAACCACCAAGATAATCTGAAAATAAAGGGGAAGCGGAATGCAGCATTAATGAAACACAGAGCACTGTGGGGCCACAATAAGTATGAGGTGGTGCGTGGAATCTGGAAAGGAGTAATGGTGCCAGCGCTAACATTCGCAAATGCCATTATATGCTTAAAATCGGATATATTGGCGGGTTTGGAAGTTAACCAAAGATCAGTAGGCCGGTTGGCTTTGGGAGCACACGGTAATACGACAAATGAGGCAGTGCATGGAGACATGGGTTGGGCCTCTTTTGAAGTCAGAGAAGCACAAAGCAAAATTAGTTTTGAAGAAAGGCTCAGGAACATGGATGAAAATAAATGGGCGGCTAAAGTGCACAAGTATCTCTACATGAAAAGCGTGGACACAGAATGGAGGAAGAGGTCAAGGAAGTTGGCAACCAAGTACAGGATAATCGAAACTGTAAATAGACAACCAGGGGTCATCAGAAAGAAAGTGAGAGAAATAGAGACCGTGAATTGGATGCAAAGAATGGAAACGAAAAGGACAATGGAGATTTACAAGAATGAGAAGAAAGAAATTAGAAGGGAAAATCTGTACGATAACACAAAGGGCAGTGCCTTGCTATTTGAGGCTCGAGCCGGTTGCCTAAGGACGAAAACATATCGGAACAAATATTCGAAATTAGATGAGACATGTGTATGCTGCAGTAGAGATCCAGAGACCACTCAGCACATCCTAATGGAATGCGACGGGATCCACCCAGCGAGAACCGTAGGTAACGTGCAACTCCCAGAAGCGCTTGGGTTTAAAGTGGAGGGAAACATAAACAGATCAGCCGTAGAGATCAGCAAGAGACGATTGGAGTACTGGTGGAAAAAAAGTAGGGAAAAGATGGATGCGACCTGATCTCTTAAAATCATAGGCAGCGGTACAAGGTAAATTTTTGAAAAAGAAAAATAATGATAGGTATACAAAAATGCAAGATAAAGAACATGTATAGTATACCTGATTAAATCAAGCAGGCTAGGTGACTATTTGTCGCCGCCCCGTTTCAAAGGGGATGCCAATAAATCATCATCATCATCATCATCATCATCAGATTCCTGGTATTGGCTGGCAGCAACGAATCTTTGCGTTGGAGGTTGCTTTCACAAATCTTTTCTGTTGAGAAACTCGCAGGTTGGTTTCATCCGCACACGCTTTTCTCATTTATCCTGATAATGGTTTTGCTCCATCACTTCGCCATGTCCGACGAGGAACGCAGGGCCACAGTACACAAACACACCCGCCGCCAGTAGCGCACCCAGGATCTCTGCCAGGGGGGGGGGGGGGGGGTTGAAAGTTTGCCAATACCATATAAACCGCACTAATTTCGATTTCTTCACGGGAAAAAATAGTCAATAAAATGCGCTTTTTGCGAGTGTGCAGACGATTGCGCGTCTTACATCTTAGTTGCAGTACTCAAATGCGTAAGAAATGAAAAGGGGTTAAACAAAAGGGGGGGTTAAGTCGGCCTCAGGGGGGGGTTCCAACCCCCGAATCCCCCCCCCCCGTCGGTGCGCCACTGCCCGCCGCTCACAGTAGGTACCAGATTTTAGCGAACTCTCCTCGTCGTAAGTTCACTTAGGAGCAAAACAAAACACCATGGAACAAACACGCACGATGTTTGTTTGCAGCGGTATGTCGCCGCGGGATCCTGTTTCCAGACGCAGCACAGCGTCACCGATGTTTGCTGCAATCTTTCTTCGCAGGCTCACGGCTCAGAACAAACGCACGTGGCACAAATTGTGCACCGTAAGCTCTCAATAATATTTCCGGCATGACAGACCACCACAAACAATTCGAATTCACTCTGACGAAGGGAGACACACAGAGATGACGCGACTCGGCCCAGTGAGAAGCGAGGGCGGCCATGTTACGCATGTTCTCCGTCGCATTAAGTGCGCGCCTATTGATGGAGGCTCGTGTGCATCCGCCTTTGAGGGGCAAATGCCGCTGCCTTCTAAAGTTGTATCTGACTATAGATGTAAAGAATTGGACAATACCAGGAAATATTTTATTTTTTCAGAAAAGCATCTATAAGCTCAACAAGCTTCTCCTGGATGTTCATTTGCCTCTCTCGGAGGACGTTCTCTTCAGCTGTAGCTGCTTCAAGAGCTCTAATTAGCCGCTCGTTCTGCTCCAGCAGAGCATTTTGAAAGTTCTCGTTTGCAGAGGTTCTCTTGCGCTTTCCCGTCCTTCTCACGGGCACAGTGCTGCTCGGACCAGGCCTTGGCGACAGTGGATCTGTGGGCACCACTGCTGCCTCTCCTTCATCGCCGCTCTCCACCAGTGATGTGTTGGCACTGACAGGCGCGCCCAACTCCATTGAATAAATTATCTGAAAAACATACCAAATAGCAAATTGTTCATTTATGACCTCAGAAGCATGGAAATATCCAGCATGACATTCACTGTTGCAGAGAAATAGTAATCAGGTTCACACACCTGCAGTTTGTTGCACCTAATGGGTTTAATTGTTGCATTAAGACAAAGTAAAAGCTAGTAAAGTAGTGATGAATTAAATAATAGCATGCTAAAATAGCGAGATGGAACACTGCATGCAACATAACATTAGCAAAATTGGCGATGCCTGACTGCTTGGGGTGCGGACCATGTTACCACCAGTGGCTGTGTTTACTTCTCTGAATGTTACAATTGATGCCAGTATGAAAAAGTAAATATTCGTGGGAATATTTTCTCCACAATACTGCGCTGAACTGCAAATGGGAAATCTCACTTCAACTGTTTCACTTGGGCTCCTGGGTCAGTGACCTGTCGTTGGATGGCAAGCACCCCAAAAAACGGTGCAGCTCCCTAAAGAAGGGCCATGTTGTTGCTGCCGAGCCCGTGCGATGCTCACGCAGTTCCTTCCTGCAATAACAGAGAAAGCATCTTCAAAAGAGTGACACAATTAACATTAATTATTACCCACAGCGTCGCATACGGACCGCCCCGCGTTCATATTTCACGCGCTCAGGAATATGCTGATATATTTTGATAAGCGTTTGCCTCAGAAACGCAAGCGAGGCGCGCCCAGCTTGTTCTTTGGACATTTATTGTTGTGTTGGCTGAGCGGCTGCGGGCAACTTGTTCGGGCCCAGCAAACTCGTGAACTGCGTGAACCACATGCGAGACTCGGTTGGTTACTTGCGGTTGCCCGTTGATTACTGTGCAAACACGGGTATAGTAGTACGTCCACCGCTCGTACGTTTCGCCGACAGTTGTAAACCTCGTCGAAGATGCCGGCCCACTTCGGCACCTGCAATGTACAGGACGCCTGTACAAATGCGCAAACGTGCCGCTCGCACATTTTGCAACAATATGCGCAAGTACATCGAAAACACTACAATTTCTCTCGCACCGTGCACTTAATATATAACGAGATGCTACTTACCTGTATCGTTGCGTCAGATTGTCGAGTTTTCCTTGCACTTGCTTTTTCGTTTTTATGATGCCGCTTTCGCGAAGAGCGTCGACAATTGCCGCATACACTTTTGTGTTATGCTTTTCTCCTCTGAGCAGGTGCAGGTTATCCTCCCAGAGGCGAATCAACTTCCAAGTTTCACCTTCAGTCCACGTTGCCCTCGGTGGCGCAGGCGGCCTCGCTGAAAGTTCCGGTGCCGGGTGCTCCATGTCTCGTGTAGAGCTACAAACTGTTGAATAGACGCGCCTAGCATTAGGCCTACAGGTCGAGAGTGGTCGAGAGTATAGTCCAGCAGCAAGCATAAATGTTGCTGAATTGTACTTGAACGTTTATTTATTTCAACAGAACTGTTTTTTCAAAACACTCGACATTATTTTTAATGCAAACCATAATTAAATTCTCAGCTTTACAATAACAAGCATGGGCCCGAGAGTACTCCTTTGAGCCGCTGAGGGAGATCGCCGATCTCCCTTGACCAAAAGGTCCGTTAAACTCCCTTAGTGGAAGGGCGACCGTCTGACATCGCATGCATCTCCCTCAAGATAAAGACGACGGAGTTAAAAGGAGTTTGCGGATGCCCGTCTCACAGGGGTATTACTCGTCCCGTCGGTGGCGTCGAATGAACGAGGGGACGTCCCTTTTGCCAAGCACGCCGATGTCCGCGCGACTGCCTTCGCGCCTGATCAACTTAGTTGCCCCTTGGGGTGTCATCGGTTGCCTCATTGGCTGTCATCGGTACCGCGACCAACCTGCTTGATGAAAGAGATCACTTGCTGAAGTGTTCATATACAGGGTTTGTCCGAAAAGTAATGTCAGTGCTTATATTGTGAAGCGACTATACGTCGCAGCGCGCTGACCAGTGGGATTGGTGTAGGGGGAAGTTATCTTACGCACGCGCGGTCGCTCAGTCGTCTGCAACCATCTGGAGAGTAACGACAAGATTTTACAGCGCAAGCTGTTATGGGCTCATTCCAATAGCCGTTTCGGGTCGCGATGATGCCGCCGGCGATGGAACGCGTCGGCTTGCACGCGCGACGCAGTCCCAAGCTGGCCGCGTCGGGCGCGTTGCCGTGGGAGCGAATGTGACAGCCGTAGTTGAATTGTCCGCCGCCTAGCTGGGCCGAACGGCGCTAGCCATCGTATAGTGCCTAGAATATACGTAAGTATATTCTAGGCACTATACCATCGGTGTTGGAACGCGCAGGGGCGGATCCAGGTTTTTTCTGAGGGGGGGGTCAGCTTCTGTCAATGATGATGATGATAGTAGCCTTTCTCATTTACCGAAATGCACCGTTTCTGCTCACGATAAACCCGCGTTTTATACGGCTAGAGCAACACCTGTAGCCCGCCGTGGTGGCTCAGTCAGCTCAGGTGTTGCGCTGCTGAGCACGAGATCGCGGGATCGAATCCCGGCCGCGGCGGCGGCATTTCGATGGAGGCGAAATGCAAAAACGCCCGTGTGCTTGCGTTGTAGTGTACGTTTAAGAACACCAGGTTAGCAGAATTAATCCGGAGCCTTCCACTACGGCGTGCCTCATAATCAGAACTGGTTTTGGCACGTAAAACCCCAGAAAGAGGAAGAAGCCCTATAGCGAAGCCAGGTATCGGTTTCTCCGAGCATAAAGGAAAAGGACGTTACCCAATTCAGCCATGTGCTTGGCGGCTGTGCCTGATAATACAGGGTGTTCAAAACTAAGATTTATGGTTTTCTTAAAATTAGGCACTGGGAGGCACGCAAAGACCACCTGCGCAAATAAGTTATGTGCCAGGCGGGCACAAAGTGAGAGGATAATTATAGCTGTGAGCAGCCGAATTCACTTAAGTTAAACAATTTTTTTTTTGTTGACTCCAGTAAGTGGGTATGTTTGTATTGAAAACTTAGAGACAGTAGTGTTTCTACACAGTATCGGTCGGAAGAATTATTCTAGCGTGTTCGTGCTCCGAGATATCTGACTCCATTTCTATTGTCGTACTGCGAAGAGTTATGGAATCGACGCGGGAGTGGTTTATGCTTTGCGGTTCTGTGGAAGGGAGGCATTTTGAACGTTTTTAGGGCATTGACATCCTGATGGGTGAAGTGTTGTCATGAGATTCGTGCATGACAACATCAAACTTAAAACGGCAGTATATATGAAATATTCGTTAGCATAGCTAAAAAGGTTTCTGTTGTTGATGGTGTAGTTGTTGCTTTTTATTTCAATAAAACTTACAATACTTGGAAATCAGCGGTCACTTTATTTGCGTAGCCCAGGAAATGACCATGCCCGGTCGTCTAGTCACCATTACGCACGCGCATTGCCCTCCGGCTTCTCCGCTCGCGCCATTATCTCGGCATGGCAGCTGCCGCCAGCTTTACAGGCTGCGCGGTCGCGTGTTAAGACAGCGGTTACGGGTTCTTCGATTTCTTTTATTTCGCCAGCCGTCAGGGGAAGGGGGACAGTTATTATCTTTGCCAATGCCTCCGCCGCGTTGTCAGACTAAATGCCGCACCCAACAGCCGCGTCACATCATGGAGGAGCTTTGCGCCAATCCTCTCTCTCTTGCATGCGTAATCATGCGAACGACAATTAAAATTTGGAGTTGGATATCTTGGAGAATAGACATGCTAGAAGAATTCTATCAAGTGAAACTGTGTAGAAACACGGCTGCCTCTAACTTTTCAATACAAACATACACACTTACTGCAGTCGATAAATAGTTAATTATTAAATTTTAGGTATTATTCGGCTGCTGACAGCAATAATTATTATCTCACTTTGTGTCCCCCTGGCCACATAACTTATTTGCCCAGGTGGTCTTTACGTGCCTCCCAGTGCCTAATTTTAAGAACACCATAAAGCTTAATTTTGAACACCCGGTATATCTAGCGTGTATTGTTTCTTAAAATAAAATTTGGGATGATCTGTCTCAGGTTTGTTATAAATGCGTAAGCACGGGTCCATCTTTGGAGTTCTGTTGGGACATCTTGATTTCCTTAAGAAGATTCTTTGTGTTCGGCTGAGACACCTTCGTTTGCTTTGGAGCTCCAACGCGGCAACCACTACGCTGGTTGTTTGCGATATGCGAATCACCGCGTATGAAGAAGACTCACGACGCCACCTACAAGAAGGATGTGGCCTAGTAGCCGAGAGCGCGAGCCAGCGTCTACATGTTTTGCTTCCCACGCGACGTCATCCTTTTACACAAGGCGCGCATCTGCTCCCGTTTCTCTAACCACGCGTGGTTAGCGGCCAACGCCCGCGCGCTGGCGTTGGCCGCTGACGTCACGCTCCCCCACTTCGCAGCCGCTGCTCGAGGCTTCGCCCCGCTCCGCGAGAACGTAGGGTGCCTCGATGCCCAGCGCCGCCGTCCAGGGTGGAGACAACCCCGCTGGCGCCGCCATATTGAGTCACACGAGCTGAGACTCGGCTACGCTTGCGTTCATAAATGTGTTACTCGCGGCGCACTTCCAAGTGCTTTGCCTTGATGAGGATTATTTTATCGGTATCGCATCTGCACATCTTTATAACCAATAGCCGTTAACTCGTCGAAGGTCCAAGACGTAAATGTATGGCGCCGGGAACATGCCCCAAGTTGCCTAATTCAATTTACATTTAATATGCCGTGTGTATGTTTGAAATACGCACTATTTTTTTTTGCGCTTCGATGCTTGGTATATAAGGTTTGCGAACCCCTGTGTGTGGAAGTTTTTCTTTTTCGCTGTTGTATTTTGGTTTACACGTCACGCCTCGTTTACCGTAGCCAGCCACTCACGCATGGCGGTTAGTTTCCCTTGCGTTGCGCGTGCTCTTCGCGTTCGTTGCAATTATTTGACGATATCTACGCGCAATTTTGCTTTTTTTTTGCACACAAAACTGTGTGCTGACAGGATTAAGCTGGTGTAAAATAACTGCGATGTGAAAATAAGGTTTAGTTAGTGCTGTAGAGAAACATGTAACGTAACTTGTCTGTGTGAATCTTGCGTAGTACACACAAGAAACCAAACGATGCACAAAATACATTTACTTATAATGTCTAGTACAATCAATCATGCAAGAGATATGTACATGAAAAATTATATGTACTGTGTGGCGCCTGAAGGTTATGTTGAAAGACGAGATAAAAAAAAGAAATTCGCAAGTAGGCTCGACACACAATTAGGGATAGTGAGAGTTTTTTTTTTTACTTTATTCATTACATGGGGGGGGGGGGCTCAAGTGAGTACATCAACCTTATTACACACAATATAAATCGAAAACAAGAATGCAAACAAGAAAACGCAACCGCGGGTAATATTAATCAAGATATCCAGCCAGAATACATCAGCTACCATCGAATACGTCGCATCAGCAAATACATCGATGGCGAGTACAGAACATTTTATATATAACCATTAGAACACTGATAACTACATTGAAAAAATAAACAACACTGCATACATATCGCGTACAAAAACTGTAAATGAAACTAAGACAGTCAAATACAGATTAGAAATGTTTTTCACTTCGAAAATATAGTCCATGATGATGTAGGGCTGTTGACTTTAACAGACGGCGCCCATCCTGTCGATTTCCCTCGTACTGGTCCTCTTCAAAGTGTTTCTAAGTACAAGTAAAACAACAAAAGTGATTATTAATATGAAAAGTTGCCTTGTAAATACAAAGAACCCATTACAGTGCTTAAAAATAAATTTTCGCGGAAGTAATCCTGTATTATTTCGCTTCACACGTTTCGAAGAAATGCACAGGCTACAACAGACACTATGCCAGAAAGCGCCGAAACATTTTGGTCCCATGATGCCCCTTACCTCTACTACACCTGGGCATACCCTGCACAAGCATTTAAAGACCGTCACAGTACCCACTACGATCAGGAATGAGCACGAATGACCATCGGCTTACGAGCACCACGCTACAAATATATTCGTCTAAAAAATCAGTTATATAACGTAACAACCTGAGATCCGCAAGATATCTGCTGAGAATAGAGAAAATCACAATGCTTCGCTTGCCACGTACACAACAGCCGCTCTCCCCAGAAGAAGCACTGCGTTCTTTAGTCCCAAATAACCAGTAGCGAAAAAAGAAACTGAGGGGAAAAAAAAGAAGCAAGAGACACACGATGTGTGCTTCCCGTGAAAAAGTAAAATAGGTGGTTTACATGACGATTTGTAGCTAATGTAAGGCTATTTCGCGGCGAAGCATTTTCGTCAGTTCTTAAAATAAGTGTACTACTCGCATAGACTGCGCCGATCAAAACGGCAAAAGCCATGCGACGCGCGCTCGCAAATCATAGGCTATACTCAGCATCGGTGCAGTGCTTAGTTCGTGAGCGAACGTAGGTACGTGAGCAAGGATCAGAGAATACTTTCTTATTTAAATGAAAAACACGATGCGATAGTCTAAACTTTCTTGACACTTACCTCGCAAATGTAGGAGCTATCCGTTGCCTTCCAGTGATACCGCTTTACTTGGGCTTCCCATCTCTTCCTTCGCTCTGGGTCCCGGGGGAAGCGTAAACAGCGAAGCCCTTTACGCGTCGATCCGGTGCACTTGGGAACACAACAGCCCGTCATGTCGACTCGATGCACTTGACAAGCTTGTCATTCATGCGGCTGAACACTGTCCAGCAAGTAGAAGCGTCAGCGAAGCATCCGCGCGCACTGTGTCTCCAACTAAGCACCGGCACCAAGCACTCGCAACCGCTCGCTGTGACTCAAGATGGCGCCGCAGCGAGAAAGCGGCGGCGCGGGGGCGGTCAAAGGATGGCACCACCCTGAACGGCGGCGCTGGCATCGAGGCACCCTACGAGAACGGCCACTCAGATAAACGGATCCGACGGCTTTGAGCCTCCTATGCTTAATGTACGACAATGAAACTGCGAAGTTACAATGAAAAACTTGTAGCGTACGAACCGTACTGTGCTCGTACTGGATAATGTCAACGTGTAACTGTGATCACACTTCTTTCTGGGGTTTTACGTGCCAAAACCAGTGATCACACTGAGTGCTACAGTTTTAAAAAAAAGTTGCCTATGCGAAGTTCTTAGTTTAGCTGTTAGTTGTTATTATTTATATATGAACACTTCAGCGAGAGATCTCTTTCATTAAGCAGGTTGGTCGCGGAACCGATGACAGCCAATGAGGCAACCGATGACACCCCAATCGGGAACTGAGTTGATCAGTTGCGAAGGCGCTCGAGCGGACATCTGCGTGCTTGGCAAAAGGCACGTCCCCTCGTTCATTCGACGCCACCGATGGGAAGAGTAAGGCACGGCCGGCGCCAGGAGGTCCAAGGTGTTCATGAGAAAAAATAACTACGACAGCTTCGCGACACCACACCCCTACGGAATAAAACTAAGCTTGTGAGCGAGCTAGCTTTACTTCTACATGGCTCATACCACTGGTACTCGCGAAAAATAATTTTGAAGAATGCTGGTGGCGATACTTTTTTTGGGGGACAGGGCCATTCCCCTGTCAGCGAGGGGGCGATGCAGAAATCTGAGGGGGGGGTCAGGACATCCGGACATCCCCCCTGGATCCGCGCCTGGGAACGCGTCGGCTTGCACGCGCGACGGCGTCCCAAGCGCGTTCGTGACGCATTCACTCAAATTACTAGGTAGTACTGTCGAAACCCTCCTCTAGCTTACGCTGTGACTGTGCTGCGTGTGCTGCGTGTGCCGCGCAGGCCTGGTATTTTTTCGTCAACTCATTTTCATTTGCCGTGCAAGCCGTAATGCAGCGCTCGTTGGAAAAAGGACCACCATCGAGTTTTGCGTCAAACTCGGCAAGTCTGCAGAGGAAACTTCCTATTATAAAGACAGTTTTTGGTGATAATTGTTTGTCATAACGTCAAGTTTACCGGGGGCACAAGGTCTTTTTGGAAGGTTGTGAAGAGGTCAGCGATGAAGCCCGCGCTGTACCGCCATCAACGACCATCACCAACGAAAATGTGACGCGCGCGAGAGATATTTTGTACTCAGACCATCGTTTGAGTGTCTGTTTAGTGGCACACACAGTAAACATTCTAAAAAGTACCGTTCACAAGATTTTGACGAATAATTTTCAGATGCGAAAAGTGTGCGCGAAGATCTTGCGCAAAATGTTAATGGACGACCAACAATCGAACCGAGTTGAAACGTGCCAGGTGGTTTGGAACTTGTACGAAAGTGACCCCCACGTTTTGCACGATGTCATCACAGGTGACAACACTTCAGTGTTTGAATACGACCCCTAAACAAAAGGCTAAGTGCCAAGTCGCACAGCTCGGCGTCCCCTCGCCCCAAGAAGGCCAGAATTAGCAAGTCAAAGGTCAAGACCATGTTGATTGTGTTCTTTGACATCAGTGGCCTTGTCCACCATGAGTTTGTACCTCATGGCACAGCCGTGAACGCCAAATTCTACGTGAAAGTGCTCAAGCGACTCTAACGAAGGATTCATCGTACCCCGCCTGATATCGGGGGCGATTGGAAACTTCACCATGACAACGCACCAGGCAGCCTGCACCGCCTTCCTCGTGACCCGCTTCCTGGCCGATTAAAAGATCCTAACGGTTCCCCAGCCGCCCTACAGTCCTGACGTGGCTCTCCCAGGCTTCTTCTTCTTTCTGCGCTTGAAAATTCCCATGAAAGGACAACATTTCGCGACAGTTGGCAAAGTCGAAGAGGCTTGCACCAAGGCGATAAAGGACATTCCTAAGGAGGCCTTCGATGGTTGGAAATCTCGCTAGAAGCAAAGTGACGACGCAGGAGGAGCCTATTTTGAAACATTTTATTGTGTTGTACCGATCTGATCAATAATTTCTTTTTAATCGACTCACTCACTGACATTACTTTTCGCACAAACCCTGTATAAATAATAGCAACTAACAGCTAAACTAAGAACTACGCATGGGCAACTTTTTTTTGCTGTAGCACTCATTGTGATCACAGTTACACGTTGACAATATCCAGTACGAGCGCAGTACGCTACAAGTTTTTCATTGTAACTTCGCAGTGTTATTGTCGTACATTAAGCATAGGAGGCTCAAAGCCGCCGGATCCGTTTATCTAAGTGGGCGTTTTTGCGGAGCGTGGCGAAGCCTCTAGCAGCGGGTGCGAGGTGGGGGAGCGTGACGGCCAACTCCAGCGCGCGGGCCTAGGATGGCGTCTTGTGGTTAGAGAAACGGGAGCAGATGCGCGCCTTGTGTAAAAGGATGGCGTCGTGTGGGAAACAAAAGATGAAGACGCTGACTCGCGCTCTCGGCTACTACGCCGCATCGTTCTTCTTGTAGGTGGCGTCGTGAGTCTTCATACCCGGTGATTCGCGTATCGTAAACAACCAGCGTAGTCGTTGCCGCATTGGAGCTCCAAAGCAAACGAAGGTGTCTCAGCCGAATACATAGAATCTCCTTAAAGAGAAAACAAGGCGTCCCAACAGAACTCCAAAGACGGACCCGTGCTTACGCATTTATAACGAACCTGCAACAGATCATCCCAAATTTTATTTTAAGAAACAATACAGGCTAGATATACCAGGTGTTCAAAATTAAGCTTTATGGTTTTCTTAAAATTAGGCACTGGGAGGCACTTGAAGACCATCTGCGCAAATAAGTCATGTGGCCAGGGTGGGCACAAAGTGAGATCATAATTATCGCTGTCAGCAGCCGAATTGACTAAAATTGAATAATTAACTTTTTATTGACTGCAGTAATAAACACGACTGCCTCTAAGTTTTCAATACAAACATACCCACTTATTGCAGTCGACAAAAATAATTGTTCAATTTTAGTTAATTGGGCTGCTCACAGCGATAATTATCATCTCACTTTGTGCCCCCCTGGCCACATAACTTATTTGCACAGGTGGTCTTCGTGTGCCTCCCAGTGCCTAATTTTAAGAAAAGCATAAAGCTTAGTTTTGAACACCCGGTATTATCAGGCACAGCCGCCAAGCACATGGCGGTATTGGGTACCGTCATTTTCCTATAAGCTCGGAGAAACCGATATGTTTCCTATAAGCTCGGAGAAACCGATATGTTGTTATTTCGCTACAGGTCTTCTTCCTCTTTGTGGGGTTTTACGTGCCAAAACCAGTTCTGATGATGAGGCACGCCGTAGTGGAACGCTCCGGATTAATTTTGACCACCTGGGGTTCTTTAACGTGCACTACAATGCAAGCACACGGGCGTTTTTGTATTTCGCCTCCTTCGAAATGCCGCCGCCGCGAATCCCGCGATCTCGTGCTCAGGAGCGCAACGCTGTCTGAGTCACCACGGTGGGCTACAGGTGTTGCTCTAGCCGTATAAAACGCGGGTTTATCGTGAGCAGAAACAGTGAATTTCGGTAAATAAGAAAGGCTACTTTCATCATCATCATTGACAGAAGCTGACCCCACCCCCCCTTCAGAAAAAACCTGGATCCGTCCCTGCGTGAGTCATCGAATGCTCCAGATTAATCCCTGGTGCCCGCGTGTCTTCTAGAAAGTTCTAGGACAATTCGCGTCGCTCATACAATCAGATTACATGAGCGTTGGTGACCACACACGACGGATAGAAGCATCGATAACGTTCGAGAAGCTTCCGATGCAGGCGCGACCTGCGCCGAGCGATAATGTTTAACATTTGTTAGCCGGTGGAAAGCGTGCGCCCCGAGGAGGCACAAAACGCAATCCTCGCTGCCTAACCAGGGGATACGTAGTAAAGTAAACGATTACTTGCGTGGCTTATTACTTACTCGATTAAGAAAGAAAATTTAGCTTCACCTGTGGACTTTACAGCCGGCAGTGGAAAAGTGTCCGCTTCCGAAAGTGGGGGGGTAGACAAATGGCATACTTCGCCCCCCTACTTTTGCCAGGGGCGGGAGGGCAAGTGCTCCCCCGGCAAATAGGCCTATTATGCAGTTCTTTCTTTTGTGAAACTATTTGAACCGGTCATGGCGGCGCCAAGAGGAGACAAAATTAAACGGCAGTGGCGGGAGTCGAGACAAATAGTCTAGCGTTGTCACTTTTGTCCTTGTGAGCCTGCATGTGGCGGAGCATATATTAGCGGTGACTCGGCCTCTGTCAAAGAAGCTGTTCCTGATCAGGAACATCGACATGAGTGCCGCCATTGACGACATGGATGAGGTACAGCAAGCCATCGAAAATGAACGCAAGAATACAACTGCTTCATTCTGAAAACATGTTTGCCCAAGCACGGTCAAAAACAACTGTCAGCCCTTCTACTGGGGAAGACCAGCGAAGCTGTACTATGGTGGCAATTGCCCCAACGATCAGATTTCGACGATCGCTAACTGTGCTCGCTGCTCAGTGGCGCACTGACGAAAGGGGGGGCGGGTTGTAATTCCCCCCTGAAGCCGAGTTAAACTCCCCCCCCCCCCAAACGCGTCCCCGCCCCACCAGTCCAACGTATACCTTTAGTGATCTGTTCACATTGTTAATTTTCCTAATTAACAAAACACTCTATCACCCTCTTGTACTTATTCATTTACTCTTACTTTGAGTAAAACGCTGAAGAAATAAACATCGTCATCATCCTTGGTGTCATTATAGGCATTTTATTTTTTAATGATGATACGACTACTTCTATATATGCAATCGAACTGCACGAAATTGTGCATTCATCATGCAAGTAAGGCGCGATTAATTCCTACGTACATGGTCACATTAAACAAATGCCTCTACCCGCACCTCGCATCGAAAACGACGTGGTTCGCAATTGTGAAAGCTCGCATGGACAGGCAAAAGATTTGCGCAGTCGTCGCGGCAACCGGCTTTTTCAAGTGTCATGATCGCCACACCCCGTCTTGTCCGCCGAGTGGTGTCAATCGTGACGACAAAAGCGTCCCGATGACTGCGCGGTAACCTGTGAAATGTGACGCGTTCACTGGAAATCGAACGGAGAATTTCCTTGCTGAATCGTTCAAACGGCAGTCGTCCGAAATGCATAGCCGTGGACGTCAAATTCGGGCGATGCCGTTTCCCCAACGCATTCGGCTTTGCGCCTCCGCCAGGCGTAGTTCGCACACACATGCACATACGCCGGAATACCTTTGCCGGTAGCATTCTTACAACAACAGGAAAGGTTTACTGCAATCCTAAGGGCATATAAACAATGAGCTGGCAAGAGCGCGAAAACGCATTCATCGAAGCTAATACGACACACCCACCCTTGTAGCACACGCAGCCCGACTGCATCAGCCGTGAACTGCGTTGCGTTTTACTTGTTCACAAAACAATCGGTACAGACTGTATCGTTGTAGTGCAGCCGGTAGCAAATAGTGATGGCGAGTTTTTCATGGCCCACGTAACTGCGTTACATTCAATAAAGTAAGTGAAACACGCAACTTTGTATCGGGCATATTCGTTATTTCCGCAAGCATCGTTTGAAGCTCACGCACCCCATTTTCCACTAGCGCGCGCTCTAAGCAATGCCACCGCCATCTCGTTCAGTACAATAAAAACTGCCCAGGGCGCTGGTCCCTGTGTTTCGTACCGCTTGCGATAGGGGCCGCTAATAAGCTTTCTGGGATGTTTCTGGCCTGCGACAACAGATGGCGATGTTAAGCAGGACAATTCAAAGGAAGTGTGTGAATGTATACAATACAGAAAGCAAATGTAAACGAAATAACTGAAACGACGCAATGTCATACGTAAATTTTGCTAATATCTGAACCACTCGCACCAACAGTGAACATTTAAATAAACAATTTTATGCAGGGAAGCCAGCTAAACCTAGGTTACTTAAATCACTCCAAAATCTATAAGATCTTCGGAAGAATAACTCCTAAAACTGCAAAACGCGGTTGTGCACTTCCTATGGTTCTATTTGTAGAGACCAGAAGCTGTAGCAGGAAGAGGATTGGGTATCTGTTCTACTCCCACGCGTGCGCTGGCCTTACGGGCTGCCACGGGTACGTTACGGAGGCCGTGTCTGGCTAGGCACATATGGCAGTAACTGTGGGGGCGTTGGGCTATTAGCCCCGCACGAGCGCGGCTCTAGCAGTCTGCGTGCACCCCTCTAGGTGTTGGGCTTTTGGCGCATGTGTGCACTGGTGTAACTAGTGTGCGCGGCGTCTTGGAGTTCCAACTCTACATGTGTGTGTGCGCGCACGGCTGTAGGAGTAGTGAGCGGCGGGGTTCCAATAGCCCATGCATGTGCATGTACTCTACTTCATCACTTCCCCCTCCTCCCTTCCTTCATTAACTGCATGGGGGCTTCACACTTCTCTCGCATGCACCAACACTTCTTACCTTCTTTCTTCCTCCCCACCATTAAAACTGCATAAAAATAATACTTGCCCATTCACAGCATGGGAAACGCACTATTCACCAACATTCGTGCCAATAACTTCCTTATTTGCATATTTTTTTGTTTATTTGGCATTTTCTCCTTCTTGCATGGTAAGCAAGGCACGGCGGATTGCTAGGGAGCATACGATACAACGCCTTTTTATCGTATTGACAACTCCACGATTTCCACCGCTACCTTAAGCCATTTTGGTCGACCAACTAGTCTTTGTGCCTTTTCTGTTACTCTCTCATACGCGATCTATTACATTGCTTCAATTTAGTTTTGTCGTAATGCGCACCTGCATACTACTTACATTTTCCTGTTATTTTCAACACAGTAAACTTACTGTTCTATTGCATCTCCTGCGACACATACAAGTAAGAAGTTATAAGGCACGATGACGTGCTCGTGGTACCATTTGAACACCCGGTATTATCAGGCACAGCCGCCAAGCACATGGCGGTGTTGGGTACCGTCATTTTCCTATAAGCTCGGAGAAACCGATATGTTTCCTATAAGCTCGGAGAAACCGATATGTTGTTATTTCGCTACAGGTCTTCTTCCTCTTTGTGGGGTTTTACGTGCCAAAACCAGTTCTGATGATGAGGCACGCCGTAGTGGAACGCTCCGGATTAATTTTGACCACCTGGGGTTCTTTAACGTGCACTACAATGCAAGCACACGGGCGTTTTTGTATTTCGCCTCCTTCGAAATGCCGCCGCCGCAAATCCCGCGATCTCGTGCTCAGGAGCGCAACGCTGTCTGAGTCACCACGGTGGGCCAAGAATGTGGACTGCATTGAGCATGTACCATGAACCTTGCTTAACGAAATGTGCTCTACTAAATGTGTTCAACTGAAACGTAGAAATGCTGTGTACCTCACCCAGACGCGCCATTTGTCTCCGGCTGCTGAGGTTTCTTAAAATAATTTCATTACACGGCTGGCATTTCGCCATTTTGTGCCCCATATTCTTTACCCGCCAATTTAGTTCGCGGCGGCAAGTGCCCTTAGAAAGGCGTTAAAAGGCCCTACAGCGGCGTTACATGTGGCTCCCTAGCGGATTGCGGCGTGACAGCTCGCTTGCTCTCGGCGGTATTTCACAAAAAGTAAAGCCGGACCGCCGCCATCTTCAGCAAGAAATAACTGTGGGCATTAGCGGGGAATGTACGAAGCACTTTCTTCCCACTCCGTGCTGTTTTTAGGTGCACAATTTATCCGTGGATAAATTGTGCACGTCTTCCTTTCTGTCACTGGTTTCAGAACAAAGCTGTGAGTTATTTTAAAATGTTATGCCAGATCATGGTATACAGAACCAAACATACTAACTTTAAGCAAAAGGCTCGAGGTTTTAATTTCAAATTTCCCTAGCATTTGCAATAACTGACCAAAAGGACATGGGCTGCTAGCAGATTTCGGCTGTCACGTCCCTCTTTCAAAGTAGAAGACGAACTGTGGCTTCACCTGTGCTGGTAAGAAACTGCAGGGTCTGCCACTCCAGATATTTCGTTAAACCTCCTACATGTGAGCGTTATCACTAACATATAGCAACTGTTTGTTTGTAACTAAACTCACTCCTAGGGCTACTTGAGATTGTCCGCGTCCGCTATGTTGTTCTGCTGTACTCTCGAAGATGTTACTTAGATTGTGTACACAGCGGTTATTTTATCACCGACGTGACGCGAATTCGACCAGAGGATTGGCGAACATATTTCTGCAGCATTGAGCGGCAAGCAAACTTCCTTTCAGGGTCATGCTATCCTTTCAGATGACACACTCGCTTATAATGATCTCACTATGCTTCTTTATGGAGCAACTCCGGACTTGGTTCCTACTGAACTCGGCAGTCTTATTTCCTCATAAAATAGGCAATGTCCTTGTTCTTTTCAAAAAATTGTACGCACTCAGCTCCATCGTCCTTCCGTCAACGTGTCTGCAGTGCACCTTTAACTGCCATATTGCTCCTTTCCTACCAGCTCCTTCCTGGGACGTGTTTGCTAGGCAACTCGTCGTAGAAGATATGGGAGCCCTTCGAAGCATTCGTCGCACACAGCGGAACGCAAGACTTTCGCGGCATTGTGCCGCACACATAAAAGGTAACGCAGGTCTAAACTGTGTTGCATGACATTCGACGGTAACGATACACCCGAATGAAGCAAACAACCACTGAGCTGCCCACACATTTTAATGCTCGCTCGTTCCCCCCAGTACCATGTACGGCGTGATGATGATTTTGGCATCCCCTTTAAACAGGGCAGCGACAAAGAGTCACTTAGCCTGCTTGATTTAATGAGGTATACGTCTCAATTTTCTTTAAATTTTTTATAAAAAAGTTTTATAATTTTTTATTTTTCTAAATAGATGACGCCGTATCCATCTTTTCTCTGCTTTCTTTTTCCACCAGTACTCTGATCATCCCTTGCTTATCTCTACGCCTGATCTGTTGATGTTTCCATCCACTTTAAACCCAAGCGCTTCTGGGAGTTGCGCTTTACCTACGGTTCTCGCTGGGTGGATCCCATCGCATTCCATTAGGATGTGCTGAGTGGTCTCTGCATCTTTACTGAAGCATACACATGCCTCATCTAGTTCCGAATATTTTCTTCGGTATCCTTGGTCCTTATGCAACCGGCTCGAGCCTCAAATAGCAAGGCACTACCCTTTGTGTTATCGTACAGATTTTCCCTTCTAATTTCTTTCTTCTCATTCTTGTAAATCTCCATTGCCCCTTTTTGTTTCCATTCTTTGCATCCCATTCACGGTCTCAATTTCTCTCACTTTCTTTCTTATGGTTGTCTATTTACAGTTTCGATTATCCTGTACTTGGTTGCCATCCTTGACCTGTTTTCCCATTCTATGTCCCCGCTTTTCATGTGGAGATGCTTATGCACTTTAGCCGCCCATTTATTTTCATCCATGTTCCTGAGCCTTTCTTCAAAACCAATTTTGCTCTGTGCTTCTCTGACTTCAAACGGGGCCCAACCCATTTTACCCTGCACTGCCTCATTTGTGGTATTACCGTGGGCTCCGAAAGCCAACCGGCCTACTGATCTTTGCTTAACTTCCAAACCCCACAAGATATCCGATTTTAAGCATAGAATGGCATTTCCAAAGGTTAGCGCTGGCACCATTACTCCTTTCCAGATTCCATGCGCCACCTCATACTTATTGTGGCCCCATAGTGCTCTGTGTTTCATTAATGCTGCATTCCGCTTCCCCTTTATTTTCAGAATATCTTGATGGTTGCTTGAGTAATTCTTTCCCTCGTTTATGTCTACCACGAAGTTACTCGTCTCTTCATTAAAGATCATAATTCCTGATTTCTCTGTGCTAAACTTAAGGCCTAAATTTGTCACTGCATTCCCACATATATTCGCAAGTATCTGTAAATGTTTCTTATTGTCCGCTAGTAGCACAATGTCGTCTGCGTACATCAGTCCAGGAACCTTGTGCTGCACCATTTGTCCATTACGCATGTAGGATAACTCAAAACCTCCCTGGCAACTAGCGCCATCGTCGCGAAACGCGACCCAACTGTAAAGTCCCCTTCAACGTCTCGCCCACTGACACCAGCACGACGCGGCAGGCCGCACCTGTGCGTTTTGATCGAACGGCCGTGGCAGTTGTTACATCACGCGCTCCTCTTGCGAATTTGGAGGTTCGGAGTACGTGGTCTCGCGTATTCCCGTAGCCGAAGCAGACATGTAGGTGGTCCTGAGAAGGACCGTTTTGTGTTGCTTGCCTGACGCAAGGCTGCGCGGTGCAGACAGCGGTCGAACTTAGGCACGCTCGCCACGGATGCGGCGGGCCAGCTGGATGTCCTTGGGCATGATGGTAACGCGCTTGGCATGGATGGCGCACAGGTTGGTGTCCTCGAAGAGACCGACCAGGTAGGCCTCGCTAGCCTCCTGAAGAGCCATCACAGCCGAGCTCTGGAATCGCAGGTCGGTCTTGAAGTCCTGCGCGATTTCCCTCACCAGGCGCTGGAACGGCAGCTTGCGGATCAGCAGCTCGGTCGACTTCTGGTAACGACGGATTTCACGCAGGGCCACGGTGCCCGGCCTATAACGATGCGGCTTCTTGACACCGCCGGTGGCAGGTGCACTCTTGCGAGCAGCCTTGGTGGCAAGCTGCTTACGCGGAGCCTTCCCGCCGGTACTCTTGCGGGCGGTTTGCTTTGTCCTGGCCATAGCGGAAGAAGGAGACGGGAGCGTCCAAACTCGTCGACTGCCGGAGTGAGACTGCTGATGATGATAAGTGGTTCTTGAGGAAAGGGAAAGGTTGACGCTATCTTCTGCAGCCCTTGAGGGAGCACGGCTCAGCGCCAACGGGGAGGGGTAAGTGGGAGCGAAAGAAGGGATAGAGTGGAGTCACCATGGCCAGGCGTAGCAAACCGGCAGGCATTGGCGGCACGTATCGGCCGAGGTGGTGGGCCGTAAAGTGCTGCGGAGTCTGCGGGGGTGTGGTTCCGGACCGGTCAGGCCCGGGGTGGGATGGGAGGCCGTGAGGCCTTCCCGCTTGTAGAAATGACCTTAGAGGCGTGCGGAGAGCCCTGACGAGTCAAGGAACTCCACGACGCCTCTAAGTGCAGAAAGGTGGTGTCGGCCGGGGAAGAGGAGATCTTCCTCCTTGCCAGAGGGGAGGCCCAGGCGGCGGAACTCCTGCAGGAGTAGGCCCCGCTGCTGGAGGTACGCCGGGCAGGCCAGCAGGAGGTGTTCCATGGTCTCCGGCTCCCCGCAGGAACTGCAGGCCGGGGACGACGCTCGTCCCAGTCGGTAGCTGCGTAGCTGCCGTCCAGCTGCAGCCGATGCGGAGCCGGAGCAGGAGCGAGGTCTCCCTGCGAGCCAGGCCTCGCTGTGGGAGTGGTCGTGGAGGGCGTCCCAGTGCCACCCGTTTGTCTGGGTGGTGGGTCGCCAGGTGTCGCCGCAGCCGCAGCCCTGTGAAGTCGCCCTCCGTCACGGCCCGGCTGAGGGGCACAGTGGTGTGGTGGGCGTCCTTCGCCAGGGTGTCGGCGGCCTCGTTGCCCGGGATCCCTACGTGGGCGGGGATCCAGTGCAGGGACACCGGGTGGCCTGCGTCCTGCAGCGCTGTCAGCCGGGTAGACAGCAGTGCGACTCCAAGGCTGGCGCTTTCTGGCCTCTGCAGGCCGAGGAGGGCTGCCTTGGAGTCGCAGAGGATGGCCGCCGGTACCCCAGGGAGCTCCTCGGAGAGTAGGTCGACGGCCAGGTGGAGGCCTGCCACCTCCGCTGCAGTTGAGCTGGCGTGTCTTGGCAGTCGACACTGCCTGCTCTTCTGCAGGGCTGGTGCCGTGCAGGCCGCCGTGGCAGAGCCGGTGTCCGGTACCACCGAGCCGTCGACGTACACCAGGAGGTGGTCTCCGAGGGTCTCGTCCAGGAGGCAGGCGGCCGTCTGCTGCAGGGCGCAGGCGGGCGAGCGCCTCTTCGAAGTCCCGGGCAGCTCCGTGGCGATGGGGAACAGGAGGCCTCTGCGGTGGGGGCAGCTGTACCGCGTTCGGAGGTGGGTTGCCAACCACCTCCTCGTAGAGGCGGCACAGCTGACCCATCCTTGAGGAGGGCCGGGACTGGAGGCGACGCAGCAGGCCTCTGCCATCAGGAGCGTGGTGGAGGCGGTCGAGGTGCCTCAGCCCCTGCTGCAGGAAGAGGAGCGACAGGGGCCATGCTCCAGCCTCCGCCAGGGTGGCGGCAATCTGGGAGCTCCGGGGGACGCCCAGGCAGAGTCGGATGGCTGCCCGGTGCTGCAGCTCCAACTTTTCGAGGCGGTGTGGCGGCAGCGCCACCAGCGGGAGGGCGTACCGCAGGCGTGATGTGGCCGCCGCCTCGTAGAGCCGCAGGGCCCACTTCACCGAGCAGCCCTCTCCACGGGCAAGGAGCTGCGACACGGCCTTGCGGACCCTGATGGTCTGGGTCTGCATGGCCCCGACTGCCGGTAGCCAGGTTAGCCGGTGGTCGATGCGCAGCCCAAGGTACGACACAGTCGTACTCCATGGGATGCGCACGCCTTCCAGCTGCAGCCGGGGAGCTGAGCGCCGTGCCGCTGCTCTCGGGTGGACGAGGAGGGCCACCGTCTTCCCCGTCGAGACCGAGAGTCCGATGCTTCCCAGGTAGGCGGCCGTGGTGTCCAGGGCTCTCTGGAGGGCCAGGCGCACGTGGCGGCTTGACTGCGGCGGTCCCCGCACCCACAGGGCGATGTCATCCGCGTAGATGGAGCACTCCACCTTGTAGTGAGGGTCGGTCGGCAGTGCAGCAGGCAACCGGGCCAGGGCGAGGTTGAAAAGAAACGGGCTCACCACTGACCCTTGTGGTACGCCTGCTGCGACCGGACGGGGAGTGCTCCTTGCATGGCCCACGCGGACCCTGAGGGTGCGGTCGTTCAGGAACGATGACAGGAACCGCCGCAGGTTGCCGCCAATGCCCAGGAGGTCCAGAGCCTGCTGGACGACCGCATGTGGGAGGCCATCGAACGCCCCCTTGACGTCGATGAGGAGGAGCATGGCGAGGTCTCCGCTGGCCCTGGCGTCCTCCAGGGTGGAGACCACGTCTGCGATGGAGTCCGCAGTGCACCTTCGGCGCCGGAAGCCTGTCTGCTGGTCCGCGAGGAACCCGCAGGCGCGGGCCACCCATTCGAGCCGTGCCAGAGCAATGGCCTCCATCACCTTGCAGGCAGCAGAGGTGAGAGAGACCGGTCGGTATGACGACAGCTCGTTGGCCGGCTTATTGCTCTTCAGAATGGGGGCCACGATGGCTGTGCGCCAGGCCTCCGGCACCTGTCCTGACCACCAGATGTTGTTGAAGCAGTCGAGCAGGCGTCGTTGCTCACTGGTGGCCAGGTTGCGGAGCATCTGGAGTGTCACTCCGTCTGCTCCCGGTGCACTGCGGCGCTTGCCCCTCCTCAGGGCCGTCTGCAGCTCGTGGAGAGTGAGTGGGTCCTGGCAGATGGCCGCGATCTGGCTGGTCGCCCACTCCGGATGCAGCTCCAGCAGGCAGGTAGGCGGGTTGGCAGAAGGAAGTCCGACCGGCAGGGTGGCAGCAGCGAGGGCGGCCGGGGGGGCGAAGTGGTCCGCTAGCAACTCCGCCAGTGCCGCCTCGCTGATGCCCAGCGAGATAGCCACCGCGAGGACGGGGTGGCGGTTGACCTTCCTGCCGGTCAGGGACTTTAGGAGGCGCCAGGCCAGGGGGCCCTTGGAGCGATTCTCGATGGTGGCGCAAAGGCTCCCCCAGCTCTGGCTCCTTCTGCGCCTGGCCCGTCGTCTGCAGCGGGCATCCGCTCTCCTGTATTCGGTCCAGTGCTCTGCATTGCCCGTCCGGATTGCTCGGCGCTCCACGCGTCGCCTGGCCGCACGAAGGTTGAGCAGGAGCAGATCCGGGGCGGGGGTGTCCGGTAGGGCAGAGCACTGGACTGTGGCTGCCTGGGCGCACTCCATGATGGCACTCAGGAGGTCACAGCCATCTTCCAACTCACTGCAGCGCTTCCTGAACAGGGACCAGTCTGTGACGTGGTATGTTCGTGACCTCGGCCTTCTCCCACACCCGGGGGTGATCAAGATGGGGAAGTGATCAGAGCCCCAAGTGTCGGGAGTTGTAGCCCAGTCATAGGAGCGCTGCTCGGTGGTAAGGGAGAGGTCGATGGCTGTGCTCACCCCACGGCGGACATAGGTGGGTCCTCCTTTGTTCAGTACCACCAGGCCTGCTCGGCTGATGGCGTTGCAGAGGTCCCTGCCTCGGCGGGTGCACCTGCGGCTTCCCCAGTCGGTGTGGTGGGCGTTGAAGTCACCACACAGGACTGCATGTCCGCCGAGGCGTGCTGCAAGTCGCACCAGGCTGGAGGGGTCCCACTGTAGTCCAGGACGAACGTAGACGCTCGCCACGGTCGTGTCCTGTCTGTCAAGGCGTACCGTGACAGCACAGCACTCCATGGCGCCGCCTACGACGTCCGAGACTGGGGTCACCGAGTGGGCCAGGCTGCTGCGGACGTAGATGGCCGTCCTCGGCTTCCCCTTCTTGTGGGTACCCTCCAGGCAGGGAGCGTCCGTGCAGCTCTGCGTCGAGCAGGTGGTGGCACCAGAGTAGCCCGTGTAGCCCGGCAGCCGCAGGTCCTCGGCCACAGTGTACACCTCCTGCAGTGCGAGGACGTCGAAGTCACACCGCAGGAGGTGCGCGCACAGCTCTGCATGCCGCCGCCGCAGCGAGTTGGTGTTCCATTGGAGAACACTCGGGCGGCGACGGCATTTCCCAGCTGTGGCTGGTGAGGGATCAGCCATGCTGGTTGACTGTGGCCGGGACTGCCACTGCCTGCAGGCAGATGGCTCGTAGCGGATGGTCAGCTGGCAGCATAGAGCTCACTGCCTGCATGGTCAGCAGGAGGTTGGCCACCAGCTGGTCCACCGTGGACTGGGCCGGTGGGGCTGCAGGCGGTGCGGGGGCTACAGGAGGCTCAGGCAGCTGGCGGCGGGGTGCTCGTGGGGCAGGAACCGGGCGCCGAGTGGGGGCAGGGGCACCCTTCACCACACTCGCGAATGACCGTGCCCATGGTGTGGTGGTCTGCCCCGTCTCCCGCTCCTCACGAACCGCGGCTCGGACCGCGCGCCTGGAGAGCGCTGTGGTGGAGGAGGCCATGATGGTGGCCACCCTTCGTTCCTGCTGCCACATGGGGCAGGCAGGGGTGTCTGCTGCATGGGGGCCGCTGCAGTTGACACAGCGGACCGCCTGGCAAGGGGAGTCTGCAGCGTGGCTCTTGCCGCAGGAGATGCAACCCGTCGGCCACCTGCAGGACTCCATCACGTGGCCGAAACGGCCGCACTGTCGGCACTGCAGCGGGCGGGGCCTGGCCGGCCTCACCCTGAACGAGAGCTTGAAGAGGCTCACGTGTTCAGGGGGGACCGGCCCCGCGAAGCGGAGCGTGACAGTGTTGCCCTGCCTGGCAGCAGACACCACTGGAACGCTGGAGGTGATGGCCCTCAGCAGGTCCTCGTCTGTGGGCTCCCCGTCCACGCCGTGAAGGAACCCGGTGCTCTTTCCGCGCTCAGCAGGCAGCCGGGCAGTCACCGCGATGCCTCCGAGCTCGGTGACGGCCATCAGCTCCTCCAGGCACTCCCGGGTGGTGGTGTCGGCAGCCACGATGTTGCGTTTGTGGTTAACGCGAACCACCACAACACCAGGGCGCGCCGAAAGTGCCGCCGCGAGCTCGAGGCGCGGCGCACCGCGAAAGGCTCCGCCGGGAGCCGAGGGGCGAAAGAGCACCGTGCCGACGATCTTGGGGTCCACAGGCAGGGCAGCACTCTCCAAGGCCCTCGCACGCCGGCGCTCTGCCTTCGAGCGGACGAGTTCAAAGCCGTCCGAGGGGGGCTCCGAGGCGACGGGGGTCACGTGGTGCGCCGTCTCGGTGAGGGCGGCCGAGGCCACCGGTCCGAGGCGCGGGGGAGCAGCAGCCGGAGCGGAAGGAGTCACAGGAGAGCCGGCGGTTTTCTTACCCTTCGGCTTCTTCTTATTCTTCTTCCGCTCGTTCTGCTGCGGTGGTGTGTGGCTGGGGGTGCTCTTGAGGAACTCCGCGGCAGTGTGGGCGCGGCGGTCGAGTGTAGGCGCCAGCGGCACCGACTTGGTCGCGTCCGCCGAAGCAGACGACGCGGCGGGGAACTCGCCATCCCTCCTGGCAGCCGGCGTGTCGACAGGCGCGCCCTCCCTCGAGGAGAGCGCGAACGAGGGAGCGGATGGTTCGCCGGGAGTCCGAGGGGCGGCGCCGGCGCTCGCGGGGAGCAGGAGAGCCGACGCAGCAGGCGGATCGGCGGGGGCGCCATCTCGTGCCGCGGGCGGTGACGAGGAGGCGGCTGACTCCTCCGGGCGCCGGGAGATGGCGTCGCCGTCGTCCCCGCTCTCCGGGCAAGGTGGGGCGGTCGGCGGCGGCGGCGGCTGCTTGCGGCGACCGGTTTGTTCCTCCTCCTCGCTCTCCGCTTCGCGCGTGCGTTTGCGGGAGGAGGAGGAGTCCATGGCCTCCTCGTCGTCCGAAGGGGGCAGCGGGGCGGCGCTGGCCATGTCTGCAATGGCGGCAAGGTCATCTTGCTCCGCGGGGAGAAGGCTCGCCTGGGGAGACTGCTCCGCGGGCGCCACGTGTGCCGCGGTCACGACGGGCGCGGGCTGGGCTGCGGCGGCGGCCTGGGTGGCTTGCTTCCGCATCCACTCGTCGACGATGGTGGCTGCACGGGTCTGTAGTTCCTCTCGCGCACGGAACTCTTCGAGAGTTGCCGGCTCGAGTGTCACGCGCGACGTGCTAGCATGTCGACGGTGGCTCGTGCGCGGCGGGCGCCCTGCTGGAGCGAGGAAGCTCATGGTGATCGGTGCGGGGCGCGTGGAGCACGACGACACTTCACGATCACGAGTATCACCACCGCGGTGCACTGACGCGCAACACACGTGTTGCAATCACAACGCACCACACGCGGCGCGTGCGTCAGGTAGCGCACCCGGTGCCGTGGTGCAGGTGTTGGGCTGGAGATCACGCGCACACACAAAGGAAGGGGCACCCGTGGCACGGGGTAATCCTGGGGGGAACAGCACGATGCGGCGCCGGGGATCGCGCAAAGCATGCGCGGCACGTCGGCGACGAAGGGAAGCCACGCGGCTCGTGCAGCACACGCCGGGGCGATGTGCAGGCACGACCGCACGGAAAGGAGTTGGGCGCGACTGGCGAGGCGAGGTCCGCGGAGCAAAGGAGCAACACAACCTCTCCCTTCGACAGTCAGGGCGAACTCAGTGAGACTGCTGGCCCCTGCGCACAGCGCGGTCGTGCTTCCCCTCAGTGCTCTTCCCCTCTCCAACTCACCCGCCGCCGATTGGCCAACGCCAGCGCAGCCGTGTCCGTACGCGGGGCGGCGCGCACGCCGGCGTTCGCCAGGATGCTGGAAGCCAGCCGTTTTCGCGCGTCCGCGTTGTTCGCGGCTACGCAGAGCGCATGTCGAGGCAATTGAATTGCATTTAAACATGACAGCATGCTGCGCCGTTCTCTTTCGTTTCAGCCAACACCACAATCACCGCCATACCGGCACGCATCGCGAAGTGGCACCACCTGATGTGAGACCGCACCATTACTGCTGGCGGCGGTCACCTCAGCACCCACCTCGCGATCCCGGCACATGGCGACAACTGCGGGCGACGCAAAACGCGCGTGAAACGTGTGAGCAACGTCCGCTGCATTGATGTGAATCGCGACGACTCCACGATACCTTCTGGGAAGCCAACTTCATCTTTTCTGGTCGCGAAGTCGCCAGCAAGCTATCTCGCACGTACACGCTCGCTAGCGCACTTTCCCATGTACATATATCTGAACACCACACTTCGCATATACTTAGGCAGGTGTGTAACGCGCGTTAACAGACTGCGACAGCTGATTCGGCCTTCAAAAGCTACGCACAGCCAATACCACGCAGGGCCCTTACACAATCATTCACCGTGCTATCAACGAGTGCTTTGCGGCCCGCGTCGAGAGGCAGTTACGGCGCTGCACTTTTCTCTTCTCTTCCTTTTCAAAACCACTCACACACACGGCGGCCGCCGCTCTCAGACAACCCCCCAATCTTACGAATCCGGAAGCCCTCGCTATGCTGCACCTAATAACCGCACGCTTTTTTTTTTTACTTTCAGGTAATGCCTGTTGACGCCGCATTGTTGTTTGTATTTCTTCCACATGACACCAACAATCGTCATAACCACACCGTGCTTCAGACAGCACCTACATTGTTTCTTCGTTATTCCCACGGGCTAGCTTTCTCTGGTTCATTCCCGCTCCCCGGAACGAGTTCACCGCAGGAGCAATGGCACTCCTGCCGACTTATTTCGGTAAAGCTCAGCTCTGCGGCTGGCGGAAAAATCGCTCTTCTCGGCAGCTACTGCGCAGTGGCCGGATCAGCGGGAGTTTCTTTATTTATGCCCTAATTTTAATTACAATCGTTGTTGAAAAGTCAAATGCACAGGAGGGAAACCCTTCAATCTTCCTACCTCCGTAATTCAGCGATAGAAATGGAAAAGGCAATTCCGCAAATATCAATACAACTAAAGCGAACACAATTCAAGTACACCTCAGTAAACTATACTGCTCACGTGCGTGCATCACTTTTTGCAAACAAAGCAACAGTTTCTCACATAGCGTGCAAATTTATGTATCACATTTCTCCTCTTTACATGTGTTGTTTGTTCTCTTTGTGTAGTTTAGACGATTGCGGTATGGCTTTCAGCTACTGAGTTGTGTAATGTTCGCTTACTTAGTTTTGTGCATTACATTCCACGCACTCCATGAAATATCTGCTCCCTTAAGTGCCTTCCGCTCTCTCTCTCTCTCTCATGCGACAAGTTTCGTTCACATGAGCCGAGTGGTTGCATCGTAAAATATTTTTATTGCGTGCTACATGTATTTGAATGGGCAAGTCAGAGTTGGCTCCCCGGAAGCTTCACGAACGCCGAGTGTGACCGCATTCAGAAAGACACAATAAGGGGGACACAATTATTGAACAACTGCCGCGTTTCATCAAAACAATGCGCATGTATGCCACTGCCTTGTGTAATTTAATTTGTCTACCCCTTGAGCCATGGCCTCATTTTCCTATACTCGTCACAGCGCGATTGGCCAGCACGACCACGAACACCGACGCACGAGAAAACAACGGGTGCTAGTGAAAATAATAAAACGAAAGTGAGTCTGCTTCGCGCGACCCTTTTTGTGCCTCGATATACGCACCTACCTAGCTAGCTAGTAAATTTACCCTTTGGTTTCACACGTCAGTCGCACCGCGCTGATTCCCCGCCGCCCATCGGACTCTATAGGATGCAATGGAATGTGGAACAGGCCAGCATCTGAGATTTTAGCGCTGCAAAATGACCTCTTTATTATTATTATTATTATCTTATTTTGTTCCCCCCCCCCCCATCGCCATTCCACTGCGGCTGCCTCATTCAGTCCCAATCAAACACGACAGCGGTGCTGCACCAACGAACAGCACGTCGCAGTAGCACAGCGTTGAAATTTTAGCAATGCGGCACTTAGTAGCGAGCGCAAACGCATGTAGCAAAAAGCTCGCCTTACGCTACCACCTACTGTGAATAAACGCGGTTGCGCTCGCTCACCTGACCAAATTCACCGCGCGTCTCGCGCACGGCTGCTGGGCACGCTCCATAACCGATCACAAGAAAATGGAATGCAAAGAGGGAAAACGGATCAGGAGATCGCGAATCCTGCGGATCACTGCCGAAGCATCAAGTGGGTAGCCCTGAAGAGGGCTGTTGGGTTCTTCACAGGAGTTCGGTGCGCTGCTGGCAAACGACGCCGGGCACGTGTGCAGCTGCTTAGCCTCCGAAACCGTAGAGGGTGCGGCCCTGGCGCTTCAGAGCGTACACGACGTCCATGGCTGTGACGGTCTTGCGCTTGGCGTGCTCAGTGTAGGTGACGGCATCCCGGATCACGTTCTCGAGGAACACCTTGAGGACACCGCGCGTCTCCTCGTAGATCAGGCCAGAGATGCGCTTGACACCACCACGGCGAGCGAGACGACGGATGGCAGGCTTGGTGATGCCCTGGATGTTGTCACGCAAGACCTTGCGATGACGCTTGGCGCCACCCTTGCCGAGCCCCTTGCCGCCCTTGCCACGTCCAGACATTTCGGCTGTTGCTGCTGCTTCGGAGCGAGTCAGGAAAGCGAATGCCGTGTTCCGGGGCGCGCGCGGCCCAACTCGGCTTCGCCGCCGCCGGAGAAAGGGGGGCGAGGAGGAAAGCAAGCGGCGCGCGCCCATTGGCTCACCGGCGCCGCCGCTTCTCTTCGCGAGTGTGTCGCTGGTGGACGCACTGAGCCCTCTATTGACCACGCGCGGAGTGAAATTGAAATAAATGGCTTCAGCAAAACAAAACAATCGTGCACTTGCACATAACACTGCAACGCAGGCCTATTGTGCCCTAATTTTATTTTTTGTTGCTGCAGTTAGTGACTTTTGTTCCTTCAAAGATGAATTAACAAAATTAAAAACGCCTCGCCCTGCATTCGCAACGACAAAACGAACAATCCAACAACTCGTGGTGCTAGGTTGCGCCCGCTGCTCGAGTTCCACCTCCCCGGAAGAAAAAAAAAAAAAAAAAAAAAAGCTTCCTTGCATTCTCGTTTTAATTACTCGTTGCATGCATCTTTACCACGACTACGCTTGCATTATAACCTTCGTAGCTGCTGGAAAGCACGGCGCGAGCACGACTTCAAGCTGAGCCGCGCGACCATCGTTCACTTGGTCACGAATCGCTAAACAGCCAGCACTCGTGATCGGTTCGCCTTAGGCGTTTTAAATTTTGCGCTTAGGCTGCGTCCCCTTGTGGCAACACGACCGTCAAATTTCGTCGTCATAGCTTGCGTAATCTCCCAGATAACGGCAGCCGAAATAGCCAAACACGCCCGCGTGGTTCCAATCCAGCATTCTGGGGGACGGAAGAGGGCGAGGATACAGAGCTCCGACCTCCTCCTCCTCTCGGCCATTGCCGCCGGCGCGCAGCGCGTCTCCTCCACGGAGAGACAGTTATCGCGCTGCACTTAATCACAAACTTTTTTACCCTTTAAACGGCCATAGCAGTTTGCGGAAAGCGCGCGCAGCATTTTGCTAATATTACTTGAAGTTTCTCCTAATCAGTGTTCCTCTAGCTAGGACATTTCTTGCACCTGTCAAGCGATTTCCGCAGCCCAGTCCCTGCTACACCGCTCACATCTAAACATGACACTGCCCTTGCAGGAGGCTTTGAATTCAGCACTCCAGCCTCGAGGACAGTCGTATGCGTGTCAACCGCCGCCAAGAGTACGTTCTCGTAGACGCAATTGCTTTTCGCAAACGTACAGGCGAGCGAGCCGCAAGACCGCGTCGGATAAGAAAAAAAAAAAAAAAAAAAAGAGAGAGAGGACAAGAAGCTGCGTTGTAATAATTACACTACACTACGCTCGGCTCGCATAAGGCAAAACTATCGACCGACGCAGCGTTACAACACGCATTCCGTCGTTCGCACTAGTAGGAACGCGCATTATGCATGCTCGTGTGCCTGTTGTTGTGCTCAGTGCATGTTGTTATGTTTTTTTCTACTACTAAGAGGCGCGCTGTCGGAAAGCGCACGCAACACGTAAACAAAACAAGAGGGAAAACGGACGGAATCGTCGCGAGATTCTCGCTACATCCCAATGCCAATGCAGACACTTTGGGTGGCTCTGACAAGAGCCGTTGGGTGTTGGCTGGGCGGTCGAGCGCTCGGTCGCCTACTTGGAGCTGGTGTACTTGGTGACGGCTTTGGTGCCCTCGGACACGGCGTGCTTGGCCAGCTCGCCCGGCAGCAGCAGACGCACGGCAGTCTGGATCTCCCGGCTCGTGATGGTCGAGCGCTTGTTGTAGTGAGCCAGACGGGACGACTCGGCGGCGATGCGCTCGAAGATGTCGTTCACGAAGCTGTTCATGATGGACATGGCCTTGCTGGAGACTCCAGTGTCGGGGTGCACCTGCTTCAGCACCTTGT
>NW_023606834.1:0-40001 GCF_013339745.2 Dermacentor silvarum | reverse complement strand
CCGGATCATTTGCTTGGGTGGTAGGATGTTGTGCGCTGATAGTGGATTACTAATAGACGTGAAAGATGATGGAAGAATGCAGATTCGAATTGTCTGCGTCAGTCAGTAACCACTTTCTCAAAAGCTTTAGCGATTATGGTTTTGGCTGTGATATCACTCACTGTTACTGTTTCTGACCACTGGTCAACCTAACGATTGTGAGAAGGTAGCGGTATCCTTTAGAGGGAGGAAGCCGTTCGACGATATCTATGTGCACTTTCAGGAAATGGTCACTTGGCAGTAGTAATTTTTTGAAGTGGACTCCTCGTGTGACTCAATGCATTTGCCGGAATGGGCAGGTTGCGAACGTAGTTCCCGCGCCTACTAGGGCGCCCTCGCGGCGGTGAGCGCGCACCCGGCAGGATACGAATGGCCCGCTTCCGTTGCGTAGTCGGCTGCAACAGCACGTACAGCAACTCACCAGGAACTAAGTTTTACAGGTTTCCGAGCTGGGCGTATGAAGTAGAACGGCGTCAACGGTGGATCACGCTCGTCCGACAGCAGAAGTAAGCTGTTTATGTTCCGACGTTATGCCAAGTGAGTTACCGCTGCATCGGGTGCTTTTACAGCAATGATGGCAGCAACTAGACACCTGCAACCCATACCAGGATATGCAGCAAATATTTCGTCGGTGGCACGAAATCTAATGAAGGCCACCCCGCTTCCCTCAATATTTCCCGCTGCGTACAAGACATCAACTGGGCCTGTGTCAAGTGACCGTTATGTGAGGTGGAGATATAATATATATATATATATATAATTTGCCCTCAGCTTGAGGTAGTGTGGCTAATGCCAATTGATTTTGTGCGTTGAGAGTAGATTTCGTTGCACGGTGCTTCAGTGAACCCATAATGTTTCGATGCGACGGCCACCGCAAATGCTATGCGAAGTGGCCTTTATAATGATTATTTTGCCAGAAAAAGAAAGCACCAGGAGCGAAAGATGGAGGAGGAACGAAAGATATCCAATTCTGAGTCAACAAACAGGCTGTGTCACAAGCCCCGAACCACAGATTTCAGACAGCCCACACCTTGCAGTGCCAACTTAAGTGCCTCCGTCTGCGGCCAGTCTGCAGATGACAACATCGTGTCGATGTAAGCTTCGTAACGTATAATTTTTTGTGCTTTTTGTTGCATTTAATGTGACTGTGTACTACTAAGCTGGTTTTAAATGCTGGTTTCAGGCCTCAACAATGACGGAAGAACGCTACTTTCAGCACGAGCTTCACATTTTATCAGCGTTGTGCACAATGGAAATGCGTCATCCTATATCAGTCACAAAGACGTGTGCAGCACAGGCTTGGGCAGCTCATGCAGTCCGGACTTTTGGCACAAAAGCACTCGGCTGGCATGCAAAGAGCCTTTCATCGCGGGGTTCAGATTTTGAGCATGATGAAAACTCGTTTCATGCGTTTTGATTTTTCAACTGATTTTTCATTATTACCAGCATACTGCCACCTGCCCCAAAAAGTTGAATGAGCTGTCTATTGAAACAAGATTCTATTTTTGATCGAATTTAAGCATGGCTGCCATTCTCATTTCGCAGTGTTCTTTTTGGCGTCCTCAAAACAGTCTTGTATCTTCAAGTGTCTACTTATTAACATCCATGCTGCAACAAAGAAATGGCTATACTGGCCGTCACAATCAGCTGTTCTGGCCACATTACCTCCATTCTTATATCCAAAATGAGTTGTCATAGATTGCCTGAACTTGAAACTGAAGTGCCTCCAGGAATCGAAAACAAAGCATGTGATTTCGGACTACAAGGGAAGGCACCACAATCGTCAAGTACCTTGTTGAAATAGCTCCGAATGTTTATCATTTCTTTCAAGGGGTTTGGAGTTCGAACGAGTGATGGCACGCTAACGGTTGAATCAGGTTTTTTGTCTCTTCTTGAACCAGGAGATGTCGTCTTAGCCGATAGGGATTACACGCATAAAAACAGCTGTTGGCGCGCAGGATGCAACGTTGGTGATGCCACCTTTTGCTACCAGCCCAATTCACGGAGTCTGAAGTGGATGCCACATATGAAACCGCCTCCGTGCACATTCATCGTAGAGTGATTCAGAGGCTCAAGATTTATGATACTACACGCAGGAACACATGACTGGGTATGTGATTAGAATCTTCAAGTGCTACCAGTGCTAACAAACCTGAAGAGAACTATTTTTGCCAAGCTACAAAAATAATAAGGCAGAAAAAAGGGAAAAAATACTATTGCAGAATTTTCATATAGACAGGACGGGTTAAAATGACTACCTTTGCTGCGAAATATGAGGCTGTACATGTCTGTATACAATGTATAAAATGTGTAAAAATAACCAATGTTTAAAAGGCACTGTTGTCACTGTTCTATGTTGGAATGGATGGCGCGGCATTTGTAACTAAATATATTATATATATATATAATATATATATATATAATTATAATTATATATTGTAAAGAAGAGACACAAAGACACAGCACCGTTCCTGGGCCGGCTGTTCTATCTCTGTCCGTCGTCTTTTTCTTCTAGCGCCCGGCTTGCGAGCGCGCGCGGCCAAGTTCACTTCGCCTTGACACTCGGCCACGCTGCAAGTTTCCGGTGCGCTTGCAACTAAGCAACTAACTTGTCCAGGGTTTGAGGTCGTCGTTGGTGATCCGTCTGCGCGCAACCAGCTTCTCTGGCGGGCGGCGCTGACTGCAGCGCGCTGGTCGCAGGTCTCGCCGACGATTATCCAGTCGATCTTGAAAACATACGACAGGAAATTCTTGACGCCAAACCACAGTTTGTAGCACTGAACGCGCATGGTCGCATTGATCGCGTTCGGTCGCAACGCATTAGTGTGGTCTACGACCGGCTTAATTGAGGAGGTGAGCATCCGTGCTCGCATGGGACGCAACTTGCGCTTTTGCAGAGTTGCCACTGACGCAACAAAGCTCCTCAGGTGTTCGATGCCACGTCGTATGCAGTTGAGCTGTCCAAGTTCGAGGCCGGGACACTAGGTGGATCTAGAAGAAGCGGGATGGTAGCGGAAGCGCAAGTGCGCCCGGCGTTTCCCACTAATTCGGATAGAGCCGACGGTGTCACCCGGTGGACGCCACCTTCATGTGCACATCCAACAGCGAGCTTGGAGACCGCGTCACCGACTGCTGTGGATAGCATGTTATCGCGGGCTCTGGCAGTGATGGTGTGGTGCCTGATGCCGAAGCAGAGTGTGAGACCGGCGGTGGAAAAAGTAGCTGGCAACCGGGGTCTACAGCAGGGCAGGCCGTGATCCCATATGTCAAAACCTTGTCGGCAGCAGCGATTGGTGTTGCTCCCGAGCTTCGTGGGGCTGAAGTCGCTGAATCTCGGCTGGCGTATAACCCTGTCAAAGTAGGAGAGGTGGTCGCCATGCGCTTCTTACTGTCTTCGGTAGAGCCGACGGCGACACCCGATGAGCCGGTGTCTGCGGCGCACCACTCTGCCTGAGGGCTGCTGCAGGGCACACCTGCCGTAGCGTCAAAGCGGTAGCTCGCAGGAGCGCCATGCGCAGAAATGGCTGGTCGGACTCAACGGCAGGCACAAGGATGCCGGCCGAAAGCAGCTATGAGCGCTGCGCTCCATTCAGGCCAGGACTGCTGCTTGACGCCTTCGTAGGTGTCCCATGCCTTTGCGGCACCGAAAGTCGTTTGGCTGCAACCAGCCATCTTTTGTGGTCTGGCCAAGCATGCCGATCACCCAAGGCATTGATGGTGCCAACCCAAAGGGTGACGTCATCTTCAAAGCCGCGAAACGGCGGTATTTTTACGCAAGCCGGCTGCTGGAAGTCACAGCGCCTCGTCTCCGCCAGGTTGCTTGTCCAGCTTCCCGTGGAACTAGGGCCGGTTGTCCACGGACAGTGCGGTCGTGTAGGAGCGACAGTCGGTTCTACCACCACGGAAGCTGGGGACGGCATACCTTGTTGGCTGAGGAGTCGAAGTAGTGCCGGGCATGATAGTCTCGCCAAGGGAAGCGTGGACGGCGTTCCCAGGCAGGACGGGTCCATGACGGAGGGGTTGAAGCGCTGTCCCAATATGAGGTGCAACCGCGAAACCGCTGAGGGATGCAAAGGTGTTCGTTGTAACCTGAAGTTGTTGGGTCAGCAGCGAGATGGCTCGCATGGCGTCGGACAAGCTGCCGGCTGAGCCGCCCGTAGAGCCAGGGGCGGAATCGACGTACCCTGAGGCGGCGGCAGCGGCCGCAGCACTCGGGCCAGCCGGACCAGTGGCCAAGGGAGCCTGAACGGCATCCCGTTGAGCCAGAACTGGTGGCGTATGCGGCACTCACTGCAGCCGGAAGCATGGTCAGGGGAGCGTGAACAGCATCCCTAGCTGGCTGAGATGTCGATGATAACATGGGGCCGGGATAAAGGGCATGGGAAGCGTGGACGGCGTTCCCTGGCCGCAGCAGGAACGTACGACGGCGAGGATCCATGTCTAAGGCAGCGTGGACGGCATGCCTTGGCGGATTGGACCTTGACGTAGTCCCAGGCGCGGCATCGACGCGAAGACGTTGACGGCGTTCCCTCGACCCTGGACGGCGAGATGCCGGAGGACGCAAGGCCTCCGCAGGACGGTGCTTAAGGCTGAAGCCCCTTACGACTTGGCGTTCGCAGACTGCGCCATTGTAAAGAAGAGACACAAAGACACAGCACCCGTTCCTGGGCCGGCTGTTCTATCCTCTGTCCGTCGTCTTTCTTTTCTTCTAGCGCCCCGGCTTGCGAGCGCGCGCGGCCAAGTTCACTTCGCCTTGACAATATATATAGATATATATATATATATATATATATACCTCTGCTCTTGGACAGTGCCCAAAAGATGTAAAGAGCTCAGATAGATGTCTGCACATTCATCTGCAGTTTACTACAACTTTATGTGTGTTCAGTTATGCTGTCTAATTTTCGTTTGAGGAATACACCTAGCAGTCTCACCTCCGATCCGTGCGAGTCCAGCAGTTCCCTCCGTTGTAGACTTGCCCCGCTTCAAATAGTCTTCCTTCTTCCAAGTTCTTCCACGAAAAAAAAAAAGCTGTCAAAGGTCTTGTAATTCCCTAAGCCCGGCTAAATAACATAGGCACGCTGTTTCGTGCCAACACTACCGTTTGACAGAGCGCCAAACACGCAGCGCGACCTACTGACGCCGTGAGCAATCCTACCACATTTGAGCAACTATTCGTCAGATGGTGCTAGGGGTCCGAAAGAGAGGTCGCCACCTAGCACTTGCTACGAATGCCCTTGACGTGCCCAACGTGTATGGAAAACTCGGCAAGGTACGCCAACAGCGTGAAACTACGTCCCTCTCAAAAGTAGCGGAGGTGTTTTACGGCGAGATAATATGCAAGAACTCTCGATCAAAAACAGTCTACCGCTTCTCAGGCCCAGACGGCATGTTCGAGGAAAATCGCATGTGTCTCGAATCGCCATCACTGAACTGCTGAAGAATTGCTCCAATAGCCGTCCACCACAAGACTAGTGGAGGCATCGTGCTTCGGATGCATTAAGAGAGGTACTTCGGCTATGGCTACGAAAGCTTTTTCTGCCGCGTCGGTCCAGGCTCGAGTGGATGCCACTGATTTCGGTTGAGCCAGTAGGTCTTCCAGTGGTTTAAGCGCTGTTGCATTAGAAGGGATGAAACGGCTGTAGGAATTTACTAAATTAAGAAAACGTCGGTGTTGTCGGATTTAGTTTGGACGAGGGTAATTTGTAATGGCTTGAACCTTGCATGGTAGGTAAAGGTTTACGATGTAAACATATTGTAAACCGTGATGCCGTCACGGTTTACAATATGACCAAGAAACTCCAGGCATGGCACACCAAACTGACACTTGTCAGTTACTGTGTTCTTGAAGTCGCTTGAAGAGCAAACGAAGGTGTTCACGATGAGCTTTTTTGATGATCTGGCAGCAACCAGGACGTCGTCGATCTAATCGAATACAAATGGTATCGCATGGACGACAACATCTATAAATCGTTGAAATGTCTGCAGCGCTCTTCAGGCCCAGCAGCATTCAGAGAAATTAAAACTAATCCAAAAGGGGTTGTAGTAGCCATAGGGATGTGATGATATATGCCTTTGCCAGATCAATCTTGGAAAATGTTTTCACTCCGTTGACACTGGCAGTGAAGTCCTGAATGCTTGGCAGTGGGGTATCTATCAGGGACTGTTGCTGCGTTCAGGACACGATAACGTCCGCAAGGGCGCCAATCACCGGTTTTCTTTGGCACCCCATGAAGAAGTGACGACCATACCCTACATGAGAGACCAACAATACCAATCTCCAGCATACGCTTGCACTCATTTTTGGCTATGGTTAACTGCTTTGGGGCCAGGTGACGGGGTGATGCATGACACGGCGGGCCTCGAGTGATGATGTGATGTTTGACGTTATGGCATACAGGTTTAGTCCAGTCAGGTGAAGCAGAAAGGGATGGACATTCGCTAAGCCATGCGGCGTAGGCCTCCGGAACAGCGTGCCGCACCGTGAACGTGAGTGGCGCTATGGTGAAAACATTGCCAGATACTTTTTAACGAGTTGTCGAATCTAGTATCTCTTTCTTTGCCATGTCGACTAGGGGAGGCCGTAGTTCGCAAGAAAGTCCACACCTAGTATTGCGTGACTGACAGAAGACACCAGAGAAATCCAGCTCAATCCACGACTTGCGGCATGATTCGCCTACAGTTTCTGTCTGTGCCACGGGCGGGCAGCACGCTCACCTCTGCTCCGGTATCGACGAGGAACTAACTGTAGTCCGCTGATGGAGTCGAACGAAGAGCTTTTATGCTTGCCTTCCTCTGAACAACAAAATCACCTTGTAGTGTTGCAGCAGAGAACTTTTTTCATCATCAGCATCAGCATCATACCACAGTAGAACTGCATAAATGTATGTGGCAGTTATGGTCAAAAGGCAGAAAGGCATACATCACAGAAGTGCTATCTACGTGTCATATTGCAACTTTGAAGGCATGTGTTAACATTTATGAGTGAAACCCATTTGCTTGAGTATGTCGCAAAACCTTGTAATTATTTTGTTTATCACAGATAGTGGTTGTGTTATAAAAGTGAACTGCTATATAACTAGACTGCCGTAAACATTAAATGACATTACTTGCCAAATCCTGACTGAGCTTACCACTATCGTTAAAAAGAAAAATGTGCAATCATTGCATTCTACCAGTGCTAACATATGGGGCAGAATTTTGGAGGTTGAGGACAACTTAAGTACCACATGAAGAGCGATTGAACGAACATTTTAGGCCTAACGTTAAGAGACGGGAAGAGAGCGGTGTAGACCAGAGAGCAAACGGGGATAGCCGATATTCTAATTCACATTCAGAGAGAAAAAAATGGAGCAGGGCATGCCATGTAATGCGTAGGATGTACAACCGGTGGACCATTAGAGTTACGGAATGGATACCAAGAGAAGGGAAGCGCAATCGAGGACGGCAGTAAACTGGGTGAGGGGAAGTTAGGAAATTTGCAGGCGCAAGTTCGAATCAGCTAGCGCAAAACGTGTAATTGGAGATCGCAGGGAGAGGCCTTCGTCCCGCAGTAGACATATAGACTGATGATGATAATGACAAGTAAAAACGAAAGGTTGTCATATAGGCTTTTGCCGCGAAATCGTCAAGCTTGCATTGCCCATTTTCTTTCTGCATTGCTTCGGTAACTGTGTCTAACTTGTGATTATTTGTGATGTTTTGTTTAGCAGATGTAGAAGCGGTAACCAGATGTGAACATTAGGTGGTTGTGAAATATTTGAATATATCAAATAGTTCATTTTCGAGTATGAATAGCTAGTGTGTAGTGCTCAGTTCGGTATTCCAAACTTGAGTATTTGCACGTACTTGAGATTTATTTTACACTTTACAAAAAAGAATGGAGCATGGAGCACACACCATGACATCCCCACTGAATTGTGCCATACAATACACAGTACATCACAGCTTTTCCTTTCGTGCAATGCCAAGGACTTAGACATGTACTGATTTAAAGCAGCAAAGGTAACGATGAAGCAAATCGCAAGGCACTGGACTCGCTAGAGTGAAAATGCATAGCTGAGGGTGCACTGCTCTTGCGAAGACATTCGCCCTTTATGAACTAGGTTACTGCCGACTAGCTTTCAAATTAGCAATGCCTATTCGAGTCACGCGTGCTTAGCAAGGTCTCGAAGAAGATGCGTGAAGTAAACATGCTGAAGCTTTCGCACAAACTGGTGAATGTGCGCATCGGGCCGTGGCACAGTGAGGATTAGTCACGCCACCTTTGAATAAAGAATAAAATGAGTCACTTCCAGATTCAAGCTAAAAATTCCAAGCTGAACTTGAAAAAATATGAATGTCTGCAGTTTAGCACAAAATGCTCCCTATGTCGTTCCATATAATGAAGCTTTTCCCGAGTTGGGTCGGCAGCTCGGTGCAGTTTCCCAAGAACTAGGCCTTTAACTTCAAGTATAATGGCTGGTCTACCATCCCGAAATGAAATGCCATCACGACTCCAGCCGAGCCATGATACTATTGGGTTCCCAGCCACACCGAGCTCTGTGACAGCATTACCAGTGAGTGAGCATTGCATATTCTTGAAGCACATGGCCTTCACACGTGTCGCCATATCTATTTGCTACATCACCACCAAAAGAGTAGGCTACCATAGCAGACATTTCCTGCTAGCATGCTTGTTGTGTATGACCTTATCCTTTGGCTGTCCATGGGGTTAAGAGGGTGCGTTAATCATGGAAAACGCTGTAGACGGAGTTACACCTGCACCTTGCAAAGTGAAGCTCTTGCATTTTCTTTGCATCGTAAAGCGGATACTCTTGCAGTATTTACGTGCTCCATGATTGGTGGATTGACGCAAAAAAAAAAAATGTTTTGACGCCGTAACCATAAGCTGCGTTACGTGCATGCGACAAGAAGTTGATTGCTTGCTTGCATCAGCTCCTCAAATGCAAACAATTGCATATTACCCATCTCTTTAGAAGTGTAGCAATATAACACTATGCGTGAAATGTGTGCCAGCATTCCCCAGGCCTGTTTCATGTCGGTAGATAAGAAAGCTTGCAAGCTTTGAAAGCCGGGCCTGTTTGTAAACTCAAGTTAGTCTTTGTTACACATGCCGGTATTTTAACATTCCACTTGTTCAGGCAAGCCCGTATAAAGACTATGGAATGGAACCAAGCTACAGCGTTATGACGACATTGATAAATTTGACTTTTCGGTGTCACTAGGCTACATGCATTTTGCCAGGAGGTTCGCTTCTATAAATACGTTCGTGTTCCTGAAGTGCACTCTAATCATGCCAAATAAAGAGTTTTCATGAATTTGTGTGCTGTGTTAACGCATCAAACTTTTTAAAATTAATTATGAGGATTTACATGCCAAAACAAATAACTTGATTATGGGGCGCGCTGTAGAAGTGGGAAGCTCCAAATTAATTCGCACTACCGAAGGTTTAAAGTGCACCACCCAAGGCACAGTACGTGAGTGTTCATGTATTCTGACCCCCCCGTCAGAATGCGGCCGCCGCGTCTGGGATCTGCCAGAATTGATTGAAACATGGCCTGGGCATGCTTTTAGGTGAATTTGTTCATAGCCTGCAGCAGTAGCAGACTAAATTATATGAAAACTTCAAGGGTAACTTGCCTGTTCACGTGTAGCAGCATCACAGACGTGCTTGCAGCGCTGTGAATTGCCAGGTTTCCAGGTACAGTGGCCCTGAAAACAAGATTGGTAGAATTTAAAAGAAAAACATTGAATTCGCGACCTTAGCACAACAAGCTTCTGTCGTGACACCTAAGCCCGAAGAAAAGGATAAAAAGACAAGCTAACGTACAACCTTTCCAGCCATAAATAAATTCCAGCTCGTTAGACTTCTGGCGGACATGTTACTGCTGAAGAGATGCGCTGAAGGCTTTCACGCTGCAACAAATAATGTGCCTAGATTGCAGGATTTCTCCGTCAATGAGGCATCGCATCCACGTTTCTGAGGCGTCTACGTAGCGCATGATATCACTTAGCGACAGCGACTGTGAAAAAGGTACTTTATTAAGTGCTAAGCCAATTATGAGCTCACATGGCGGACGCACAAGGGCTCCTGTACTCTGTGGGCACCATATTGAGTCACCTTGGCCGCCACCTATATGGCACGGAACTTGCGAATAGATTTCCCGGGACACAGAGGGAGGGAATGGACGCAGTTGCTGCTTGGCCGACTTGTTCGTGCGTGTCACTGTCGTGCCGGTGCCATAAGTCAGTGGGAGAGAATGGGTTAAGGCTTCATTCACATGGCGCACAAATACACACATGCATACCCAAATATGTGTGTGTTTATGCTCGTTGGAGGTACTGGATTCTTGCCATCCTTAAACGCCCTTGTCCCTGCTCTCCGAGCGACAACATGAAGGCATGGGACATCTTTCGCCACGTGGAATGAATTTTCTGCACAGAGGTAATGTCGTTAAAAGTCTAAAGCACTGAAAAATCAAGAACGAATCTCAGAAATGGCACTACGAAACCTGGCTAGCTTCCGCCCACCCATCTCAATAGAGGAGAAGCTGTGCAGCTGTGGGAAGCATTATGCTAGGCCATCTCTTGCCTGCGGAGTTAGCGTGGCGTTCAAAATCTCACTCACCTAAGGTACTCTCCAAATTTGCCTATACACAAGTACTTGTGCTGGCGTCTTCTGTCCTTGTCTGTTTTTATTTTATTTTTAATGCCTCGCGATAATTTTTGTCCTTGTCTGCTGGCGCGAGATAGGCTTTAAAAGTCAGTTTCTGCGTGAGTGGTCTTTCTAATATCTACTTAGAAAAAGCAAAGACGCCTGGGCACACAAGATAATGTAGGCTTACTTACACCAGGAAGAGACATTAACCTTGTCTCGTATACGTATCTGGCCAACGATTTTTTTATTGTACGTAGGAATTCGCATACATTTTTAGAATTCCATTTTCACTGCCACCTGGTCTGCTTTCCGTGAACAAAGGTGTTTGTGCCTGGAGCTGCATTCCTTAAAAAGTGCGCCCGTCTTTGAATAAGGTTATTTGCGGGTGACATTCTTTACTGTCCGGTCATTTTATCACAGTTTCATGTCTTTCCCACCAAAACAAGCATGAACCAACTAACTTAGCAACTAGTATGCATTATATGTCCTAATACTAATAAGGAAAACCGTCTTAACGCTCAAGAAGTCAGTGAATTGTGCTTCAGTAGTGGCTACAACAAAGGGTGCTTGTTAATTATAAATGCTTCCACAATATAACCCCTTGTCGAGTTTTTCGCATTGTGGGGCAGACTCTCGCAAACCCGCCGTGGTTGCTTAGAGGCTATATGGGCTGCTAAGCACGATGTCGCTGAATCAAACGGACGCGTGCTGGTCTGTCTTGGTCCCGGTTGTTACCGTTGCACTGTACACCCTCGAAGATGCCTTAGCCCGAGCAACCACTTTGTTCATATAGTCCTTGCCTGAGCCAAGTTTCTCTGCAACATTTCTCTGCATTCAACATTGCAAGACTGATCAAGCACGGGACGCTCAAGTCGCGAGCTGTACGATGAGCGCTGTGCCGTTGCGCTGTGCACCCTCGAAGATGCCTCAGCCCAAGCAACCACTTTGTTCATATAGTCCTTGCCTGAGCCAAGTGCAACGCAGCCAACGGAAAGTTGGCACACCTCTAAGGAACGCAGAGGGCACACAATACACAGCAGCTAAAGTTTCCTGCAACTGTGTTGCGAACAAAAGCACGTGCAGTTCTTGCCAACACTGCGCCACAGGCATGCTCCAAGAATGCAACGCGCGCTCCACCACGGATGCCATAAATATAACAGAAGTGATGTGTTGCCGCTCACAGTCCACCGTGAGGCGAAGCAACCGCCGAGCCTGCTACTTTTAGGCCTGAGCAGCGGCGGCCTCTTGGGGAAGGTGCCCGAGTGCGTGACCAGCATTGAGAGCGAGTCGAGGCGCTGGAAGCGCGTAGTGATTTGGTGGCCGCTCTCCTCTTCGTCCGGCACGTGCACAATCATGCACTCGGCGTCGTGCGCCGCGAGTGCACTGGTGCTGCAGCGAGCGAGTGCACTGGTACCGACTGTAGCCATAGTGCACGGCCGCGTGCCGGCGCAGGCTCGAGAACAGCCGCTCATATTGCAGGCACGCCAGCCGGTCGTAGTCGATGATGGCCAGGATCTTGCGCTCCATGGCTGGCAAGACACGCTTGTTGGCACTGCGCTGCTGCACTGTCCTCTCGGCACGCTCAATATGATCTCTGGTCTGCTTGTAGCCTCAGAGGTTACTGATGTGCTTCAGTGATTTATGGAACCGATTGCGCCGCACGAGGTTAGTATTAGTCGAAGGGCAACACGATGATCTCGTTCCAGTTGGGCTATCAAACTAGGGGGACGTTCAGGACTGGTAACGCATACATCATGCCTGAGAGTACAGCTGACTGGTATACCTACCTGAAGAGCCGTTGTTTGGTCACAGCCAGCACCTCTAGCAGTCAAGGCGGCAAGCTGTAAGTGGCTGCAGCGAGTGCACTGGTACCGACTGTAACCCAAAGTGCACGGCCGCGTGCCGGCGCAGGCTTGAGAAGCTCGAGAACAGCTGCTCGCATTGCAGGCACGCCAGCCGGTCGTAGTCGATGATGGCCAGGATCTTGCGCTCGATGGCTGGCGAGACGCGCTTGTTGGCACTGCGCTGCTGCACTGTCCTCTAGGCTCGCTCAATATGATAGAACTCTCTGGTCTGCTTGTAGCCTCAGAGGTAACTGATGTGCTTTAGTAATTATTGGAACCGATTGCGCCTCACGAGGTCATCTTAGTCGAAGGGCAAGGCGATGATCTTGGTCCAATTGGGCTATCAAACTAGGGGGACGTTAAGGACTGGTAACGCATACATAATGCCTGAGAGTACAGATGACTGGTACACCTGCAGTGCTTTTGTTTGGTCACAGCAGCACCTTCTAGCAGTCAAGGCGGCGACATACTTAAGGATGGATTGTGATTTGTGTCATACAAATTTAACGGCAGGATGCCAAGAGATGCGATCATCCACAATTAAGCCCAAATAATGGTGTTGTCGCAAGCACCAGAGGCCGAGTCGCACTCTAGGTCCACTGCGTTGGACGTGGAGTCAGCCAAGGTATTGGCACACATGGCCATCTTGAGTTTCTCCAAAGCCTCGATTTGTTCGTCGAGGAGCTCCTTCTCTCGCCTGAGTTCTTTGTTGGAATGCAGACGCTCCCGTTCTTCTGCCGTATGGACTCGATCAAGACGATCTGAGCCCGCGATACATTCAGCTGTAGGCCCGGCAATTACGTCACGCAGGCTCTTGAAAGTCTAGTTGACGACGTTCCTCCTTCGTTGTTCCACGTCTCTGGTGCGCCCTCTTGGCAGCCTTGATGTCCACATCACACTTGTTCGTCGCTCAGTGAGCTTGTTCTCGCAGGCAATTTACCGAACAAAATAGCTTCGCCTGCAGTCGCAATAGACGTGGCAGAGTAGGGGCTTTACAAAAGCGTCAGCAGCAACACGCGATCCAGAGAGAGCACGAGCGGTGAAATACGAACAAGTCCTTGAGGCCGTTAAAGGAACGGTCAACGCGTGGGACCCTGATTTTTCTCATCATCTTCTTTTGTTTGTTTTCAGCAGTGCATCGTGCATTACAAGTTCTCTTCTCTATTTAAAAATGTGTCGAGCCTGACTTTCAGTGTATGCAAACGTTGACTTGCTTCCTTTGTGTTTTGCATCCTCATATCTTGCCACGGACATGGGCGCACGCCAGAGTTTACAATAATATGAATATCCGTGGGCCGATGAACTCGATTTCTCGTTTGAGTAGTCAAATAAATCAGTGCGCGTTGTCTGCTTTGAATTTTACGCTGTTACCTAATATTAAAAGTTAATCATATCACCGACCAATATAAGAGAACATTAGAAATAAATACAGATAACACGCGAAACGAAATAGGCTGACACGGTATTACTGACAGCCAGTTAAAAAGCATGAGTGGGAATTTTAGATAAGTCGAATACAGCCATCCTCGCTAGCTGCGAGGTGACACGCTAGATTGTGGAGCATCCACTTTTCGCCAGCATAATGTAATGTAATTGTGGGGTTTTACGTGCCCAAACCACGATGCCATTACGAGGCACGGCCAGGGGGACGACAGTATAATGTTGACCACCTCGGCTTCTTGAACGTGCCCCCCCCCCCCCCCCCCCCCCCCCAATGCACGGGACACGAGCGTTCATGTATTTCGCCCTCATCGAAGTGCGGCTGCCGCGGCCGGACTTGGATCCCGCGACAAGCTTGTGCTTAGCAGCGCGCCACCATATCCTCTAAGCCACCGCGGTGGGTGCCAGCGCAGCGTATGCACGTGCTCGGTCGGGCATTACGCCGGACTACCGTGAATCCCAGCTAACGTTAGCCAAGTTCAGCGAAAAAGTGATTTAAAAAAGGCGGTGCAAGACACAATTATAAAAACCTGCGGTGTTCGGTCACCAGAGGTGTGACGCCACCATATTGACCTTTTCGCGGAGCAGTTCGTTCTAGAGAAACGAGATGACGCTTTCGGCGAAATTTATATTCCTCAGAAATGAACAGTCTCGCAACGGCCATTATTACACTTTGCAAATGAACAGCACTTTGGGGTATACTGCTAACACAAGAAAAATTAATGAGCCACCACACAAGGGTGTTGAATGAGGCACATTGAAAATACATCTCGTAGACATACTGTAATATCAAAACGAGCAAAATACAAAATTTTGTTCTTGCAAATTATGTACACACGCCTGCCTTCCATTGATTGTCTCTACATATATACATAGGCAATGAATGACATGTCATGCCTTGCACTGAGGCTACATTTATTATAAATGACATGTCTAGAAAACGTGACCCTGCACCTGACAGGAATAAAGTACAGGACTAAGGAGGAAGAAAGTCATATGAGCTGGTGGCACACCAAGTGGCTTTTGAAGAATCTGCGCCAGTCAAAGGAAAAAAAAAGAGCAGGCTCATTTAAAGTAATGCTAACGTTTTTTTTCATCTGTGCCGGAGAAGATAGGGGGATCTCGCAGACGCAAGACACCGGCACAAACCAGGTTGGGCGGCGCCGGTGAAGGAGTTCGAGGAGTGCCGCTTGCGTCGTCGGTCATGATGGGGGGGGGGGGGGGGGGGTAGAGTGCGACTCCGAAGTTCCAGGGTGGTCGAAACCCAGCACCTCCACCACTTTTGCTAAGAGGTTTTATTAGCAATGAACGCAGGCGAACGGGGAGCAGTCACAAGCGTTCGGCCAAGGACAGCAACCACGAGCTCATGCCGGTGGCGATGCCGCTGAGGCGCAAGCTACTCTTCTTCATTACAGTAAACCGAGTAAAAAAGAGCTCAATGCTCATCATAAACATGACTAAGAAATGAAGTAGCGAAGACACTGTAAAAATAGGCTTTTCTCCCATTGACAACGGTCAAAGGTATATAAACTATGTAAACTACAGCAAATATGCCACTGATGATTCCATTTACTTTTCTGTCATTGTTGTTTATTTTTCAGTTTATGTGGCCTGCGACACACGCAATTTATCGGAGAGAGAGAGAAACGTGGTGGGAAAGGCAGGGAGGTTAACCGGAAAAGATTCTGGTTTGCTACCCTGCACTGGGGGAAGGGGAAATATGAAAGGCGGAAAGAATAGGGAAGAGAAGAAGCAGTCACAAAAAAATTACAAGCTTGGAATGAAAAAAAAAGAAAAGGGAGGAGGTTGGAAACGTCTGTGAGAACTATAGTCTGTCAGATAGTCCACTCGATCGCAAAAACTTCAAGAGTGCCTTGAATGACTTGTTGTGTGACGACTGTATAGGCCGGCGTACCATGACTGTCTGCTCCGAAAGCGGCCGGTCGTCAAGACGTGCCAGCGCGGTCGCGAGTGACTGCCTATGTGCGCTGTATTGGGGACAGTGACAAAGTACGTGCTCGATTATTTCCTCGTCGCCGCAGTGATCACACGCAGCACTATCCTCCCATCCGATGCGGAAAGCAAACGACTTTGTAAATGCGACACCAAGCCACAATCTGCAAAGTACTGTTGTTTCGGGTCGGGATAGTTTTGCTGCTGCATCTGTTCGTGACAGCGGGATTGGTTCCTGTGCGCCGTCTTCGTGAGCAGATCGAGCAGCTTCATCAGCATATTCGTTGCCCTTACGCCACAGTGGCTAGGGAGCCACTGAAAGGTGACGTCGTGTCCTTGCTCGACGAGGCAATGAAGGAGCTCTCGGATTTCGAGGACTAGTTGTTCGTAGGGTCCACGGTGTAAGGCGGAAAGCAAGCAATGTAGCGCTGCCTTGGAGTCACTGAAAACACTCCATTTGTTAGGTGGTTCCTCACGAATTATGCGAAGTGCGCTACGAAGAGCAGCAAGCTCCGCGGCTGTCGATGTCGTCTGGTGTGATGTCTTGAATTTCAAGGTGGAGACTTTCGCAGGAAAAAACACTGATCCTGCAGAACCGTCCACGGTGGTTTATCGGAATGCCACTATGGACTATTGGCCCCAGCTTAATATTTCAAATTATGATAGGGCATGTCCTAGCACAACCAGAGTGGAATCGGAAAGTGGTGATCATGCCATGGAGTTCTCTCTGTCGCCATATTGTTATGTGTGGGCACAGTCGCGCGGCAGCATTGCCGCGCGACTGGTGGCTTGAGGCACTTTTCGTGTCTTCGCGGGCTTCTTTCACGCTCGGAAAAACACTTGTATGTGTAGCACGTACTGAGCAACAGAAAGCTTTATCGGGAGTTTTTCATGCTGCTCTACAATTTTCTCATTGACACTGACAATTATTAGTACACTTCTCGAGTTAGATAGTTAATTACACTTAGGTAATTAAATCTCAGTTACGAAAAAATTGCTGGCGGCTACTCCACTGCACTGGAAACAATACGCACTAGGTATGCTTCGCGTAACGCCGTTCCTCTTTTTTTTTTAATCGCGCTGCGTGATAGCTGCAACACCCTGTATACTGCACTGGTGTATGGGCCACATTTTTTGCGCGCAATTTTGATGAGGTGTGGCCCTTACATGAGGCCGCACCTTTTGGTCAAAATGGTAGCAGCCCAGCCAGTGTCCCCACCCTGGCTCTCGCCGTGTAGTAAGTAGTGGCACGCGTAAGTACGCAGCGCGCGAATATTCATCGATGCACGCGTGCGGTATCGGGTACCAAACGCAATTACTTCTGCGTTGGAAATGTCTTTCTCCAAATTTTTCGCTGCCAAGTTGGGGTTGTGGCGCATAAACGAGTGTGTACGGTATTTTGCCAATCCCGCATTATGATTTTTTTTTTTTTGTGTAGGTACTGGGCGCGTTAAGTTAGCGCGCTCCGAACTCCAAAGGAGCACGCTCTAGTGCGCTCGAGTGCGACGCCTTCGGAGCTTAACGGCGATTTTCGCCGACTGGTTTCGGGTAAAGCCATATAGGGGCTTTACTTTCGGGCGCACAAACGCGCCGTCTGGCGAATGTTATGTTGCTTCCGCGACCGCTATCGCATTGCGCGCGCTTTTTGAAGATGGCGCCGCCGATAAACACCCTTCTGCAGTTCTTGATAGACGATGAAGAGCTAGAAGAACTCGACGCGCGGCAACGGACGCAGCAGCAGCGGCTTATGTATGCGGTGCAAGCTGTTGGTGCTGTTCTCAGAGGTACCCTATCAGAGTATTTATTTCTGTTCCGCGGTATGCTGACTGATGACTCATTGCCGATCGCAAGAGGACAGAAAGCCTTATGATCCGAGTTATCCAGAATTATGTGATCAACCTTGTGCCCAGATACACGGACACACAATGCAAGGAAAAGAGCAGTGCCCCAACATCTTCCATGATAACATGAGGACCTGAATAAGTCATACCCATGAACGTAGCGACGAGAAGGCGCCAAACTGCGACTGTTCGGTTACGTACTTGAGCGTCTGGCAAGTAATGATCGGGCCGTCATTTTCGGTTCGTGATAAGCTCAAACCGCGCCAACACGCGAAGTTCCCGATCATGCCTTAGAGCAGACGCCCGGCTGCGCAGTGGTGGCAGGAACGAGTGGACAAGGAGCACGGACTTGCATAAGTGGAAAGAGTCGGAAGCACGTCATTTTTCCGGAAGCCGTAGCCGGCGCGCGCTCTCGCGCACCGTTTCCAGGGTGGAGCGCGTAGACCGCGCTCCGTAATGAGACAGAAGACAGACAGAAAGAAACCAATCACCAGCGGCTCGGGAATCGTATGTGTACGTTTTATGTTTTAAATTGGATAGCTTAACAAGAAAGGCATTTTGCCTAATGCTAAATTTATATCTTTTAAGCAGTACATTATTGTACAATTCTGTTATGGGTATTATGTTAAGTGCTTCAAAAATAGGTTTGGAGGGGGAATCGAACGCAGCACTGGCAATGCTGCGTACAGCCCGTTTTTGGATTGTGTGTAGTTTGTTAGTGTTGGAAAAAGAAGTCGTGCCCCATACCAGATAACAATAGTTAAGGACAGAGTAAAACAATTAGTGATATAATAGTTTTTTGATACACTGAGGAAATAAATTTCTGAATTTCGAAAGGATCCCTACCGTTCTTGAAAGTTTTACTGCAACAGAATCAACGTGATCATTCCACTGTAGGTGTTCCTCAAAGACAACTCCTAAGCTCCTTTACACGAGGTACAGTTTCTATAACATCAGATCCTATTTTAAGAACAGTAGCATGAGATTCAATAACCTTGTTCCGGGGTCTAAACAACACAGCTTTTGTTTTATTAGTATTGATGGGAAGCAAATTACATAGGGACCATTGGTATAATGAGCGTAAACAATCATCAGCCTGGTTTCGAATGTCCGACAAGCATGATCCTCTAAAAAATAGGCTCGTATCGTCTGCATATATAACGAAAGTAGGTTTATCACTAATGTTAACAATGTCATTAATATATAAGTTAAATAGCAGTGTGCATAATATGCTACCCTGAGGAACACCTGCGGAAATAGCTTTATTATCTGAATATTGATCATTGACTACTACCTGTTGATGACGGTATGTTAAATAGGATTTTATGAGGTGTTAAGGAACACACCTCGGAAACCATATACACGAAGTTTGGCGAGTAATGTATAGTGGTTAATAGTATCGAATGCTTTAGAAAAGTCCACATATATACCCAATGCTAATTCCTTTCGTTCAAAACAATTTAGAATAAGTTCTTTTTGAGTTAAAAGCGCCGTTTGCAAGAGAGTAGATGGAGAGAGTAGATGCACCGGAAGTCGCTTTTTAGCCGTTAAGTTTAAAAGAGCGCGCTCTGCTTAACGCGCCCATTGTCTGCCTGTTAAGTTTCCAGCTGAAATGAAAGGATTTACTTATTCGTCACATGGGATAGATAATTCAAATGTGTGGATCACAAACAAAGGGTGCTTTCGTACAAGATGCTTAGAAACAATTTGCTGATGGTCCCGATATCACGAGGTGTAAGAATTCTACATCCATTTTATTCAGTTCATAGCTAACCTGTTTGCTTTGAAACGAGATTGCCTATGCACTTCTATTACGGGTGCACCGTCACCTTATGGTCCATAAGCGTTCCAAGGAATGTTCCTGTCACCCGCAGTAGTTTGAGTGCATGCGTCAAACATTACGAAGATGTCTTCTTGTTCATCCTGTGGGTTTGGGAATGAGGTCCTTAGGTTTTCAAATATGAGCTCAAGTCGCCCGCTTCAAAGGTTTATCTAGTTCGCATGCCTTCTTGATGCTCATTCCATCAAGAAGCATGGAGCACAGGCGCTCTCTTGGAATGTCGTCCTTGTGCTGCTCTTTGAGTGCTGGTTGCACCTCAGCTGTGAACGATTGCACGCTAGGCATGGCAAACAAAAATCATATGCACGAGGAGAGTAATAATGTAACGTTGTGGCAATTTTTTTTCATTTCTATGCTGTACCTCCTGCCTCGAGGCTGTTCTGTGGCATTTTTGCACCACGTATTAAGTATTTCGACTGGTAGGTTTCGAAATTGTTCCAGCTTTGTCAGTACCTCCTCTGTAATGAAAGACTTCTCATCTCATAAATCATTCTATGCAGGGTACCGATTCGCTCACTGTAACAGTTTGTTTTTGCTTCAATCAAGCATTGTTATTTTTTTTCTGGCTTCCATGAAGGACCCTTCCAGTCGCTTTGCCTTGGTTCTAGGGCTTTCTTTTGAGTGTGTGTGGTCCAGGTGGTGAAGGGTTTAAATTGTGTTGCTTTTGATGCTCCCGGTGGGATGCACATCTTCACTTGTACCTTGGTCATCCCTAGCCTGCCTGCCTTCTGATAAAATGCCTTGGACCTGCATCAGAATAGATTGCGCATCATCAGCTCGCCTAGTCACCTTTCTTCCATTTCATGCTTAACTCTGCATGCTCGCTTGGTGTCCGAGCATCGTTGCAGGCATCAGCTACAAGGACTACTGTAGGGCCTCTTCAGCAGCAATGTTGTCAACTGGTACCACCTGCATGGGGTGACCGACATATTGTACCTCTTACAGGTATGGAGGCTTGAACTTTTAGTAAAAAAGTAGTTGGATGTTTCCCATTAGCAACAGTAAAGCATTTTTAAAGTGGAGGTGTGCAAACATTAGAAATTTTGCATATGAAATGAATTACCCTCGTTATTCGATTCGATAGTTCACTGTTAGAAATTGTGGGGTCTCACACGTGCTCTAGGGACAATGGAACGGCAACGCTGTTCCACTTCAACGCTGTTCCAACGCATTTATTGCACCTTTCGTACACTAATTCCTGCTACCCGAATTACTACGCCGTTGGGCGTGTGATAAATCGAGGATGTCCGACTCACCGCGACCGGATAGCGAGCGAATATGTTTGCCCGCATGCAAGACACCAACGCCTGGTGTTCACGTGTACCGTCCCGCGAAGCGTCTGCGCTGCTCGCCGACCCCACGCCAATGAGACGCACCCTTTTCCCTTTTGGCCCCACATTTTCAGCATATCTTTTGCCCCGAGAAATTTGAGCATGTCTAGTACCGAGTCAGGTCACCACTGATGACTGCGGCTGTTTTGGACGGCAGCGAGTCATAAAGTGCTAGCACAAATTTGCGATTGGCCTTTAGGCTTTCCCACTCGTTGACTGCGGCCCACACATGCGGAAGTCGCGGATTAAAGGGGCTTTCTTGCCAAGGCAGCTTTGAAGCGGCCCCACACGTTTAACATTAAGGTACGCGCCTTTAGGTGGCCATTCCAGGAGGGGGTATGTGCTGCTCTGTCTGGAAGTTCTTCACAAACCTAGTGGATCGGCGACCGGTTCTGTTGGAAAAGATAACTGCCGTCGGGGAACTGCCCGCGTATGGCAACAGCACATCGTTCAAAATATTGCATTGCGCAGACAATAAGTGCCCATGTATGTATGCGTTGCGATGGATGGTCCTAAACCATCTTGTGAAACCGCACCCCATAGCATGTTTCATATTGTCGCAACGTCAAAAACAGAAGTCGCACAGCCCTGATCAAGAGATAGCAGGAGGTCGCCTTTTTAATACAGCGTGCTACTGCGACTTCTTCTTCGCCGCGCCTTGATAGATACACGCATGCCTGCTCGCATAGTCCTCCTCTTCATCGGAGTACAGGCGCGACATTTGCGTCCCTCCGACGGAAGCATCGTCCCGATGCGCAAGTTAACCATATGAGGGCGGTGTACAAATTGCACAGAGTGACACATGCAATAGAAAACCACAAAAACAACAGAAAAGAACAAACGAAACTTAGTTCGACAGACACGGCTTCATCCGCACCACATGCACCACTTCGGGTAAGTGCTTGCGGCGACTGGAGCTACTGTCACTGTCTTGAACGACCTCGTAGGTCACGTCGCTCAGGCGTCAAATCACTCTGTACGGCCCAAAGTACCGTCTTAGCAGTTTTTCCAAAAGTCCACGATGGCGTATGGGTCCCCGCAGGCGCGTCTGCGTCAGCAGGCGTTTGGTGGTTTGCGACACCACGGACCCGAGCACATGAGGGTTTGACCCTCCCGCGTGTAGCCGTGTGCGGCTTAGCTGTGTCCGGCGAAAAGGGGATCCTGGGGGTTGAGCCGATGCCGGGTGTTCGGACCTTTATCCCCCCCCCCCCCCCGGCGGACCCAACAAACCCCTTTGGCGTCGGCTTCACATAGACGGCACCCCCGCGATGACCCACCCGGGGTAAATCGGTAGTTGCCTTTTCCTGTCTCTCTATCTCTCCAATCTTCGTCTTTCTCACTCACCTTTAATCTTTCCTGTCTACCTTTCTCTTCCATTTACTTCCAACATTCCTGGCGGCGAGGGGTAACCTTGTGTGTTATAACCACCCTTGGTTATAGTAGTGGCGTACAGCTGGCGTTTTGCAGGAAGGACCTCTCTTTTTCCATGTCCTGCAGCATCTCCTCGTTGGGCTCCATGGTGGATGGCTGGGGTCGCTGCCGAAAAATTCTATTCTTATGGCTGAACAATTCCCCCTACTCCCTGATCGCCGTCAGAAAAGAGGGCGCACCGAAAATGTGTTCTACTTTTTTGGACGCCAAACACAGAATTTCTCCCGATTTCATGTCATTCAATCTGAAAAGTCCGACAAATCAGTACGTACAATTTCACCTTTCCTTGTCTCAAAGTCTTTGACTAATATTTTTGGACCAGGCTACAACGCATATGTGATGGCAAGCGGCGATCTCCTCTTCGAACTCCGTGATCTCAAACAATACGAGAAACTGCCCAACACGATCCCAACAATACGAGAAACAGTAACCCACACCGTACTATGAATACCACCCGTGGCGTTGTCTCAGATGATGATTTCGCAGCTGAGTGAGGCTGAAGGCCTTGATGGTTTCAGTGACCAGAATGTCATCAATGTTAAACGGATTAATTAAAATGAGGCGAGGTTGCAAAGAACTCCAGACCAAGCATCTACTACTTTTTCAACTCAAGTGTTCTTGCCCGAGTCCATCGAGGCCGGGTACATCAAGCTTCGTGTTAGGCCATACTTGCCAAATCTCTTCGATGTTTCAAATGCCATCAGCGGTTCGGCCATAGTTCCCAGAACTGCCGAGGCCGCCAAACTTGTGCGAAATGCAGTGGTCATGAACACTCCTCTGAGTCTTGTGAAAGCTCTCTACATTGTGTGTACTGTGATTCCCTGGGGAGCACGCCGCATACTCGCGGTCGTGCCCATCCTGGAAAAAACAAATAGTGACAATTACAGTGAAGGAAAATATAACTTTCAAGGCGGCACGGAGGCGGGTATCGTACCTGCCGAAATACCAGCTTTGCCGAAGTGGCGCGTCAAGGGGCAGCGCCACAACAGCCCCCGGCGGCTGTCTGGCACACGCGTAGTGAGCCGGCGGTGACGCCATCGGCCCCCTCGGCGGGTGCAGTCAGTGCTGCTCTGCCATCTAAGAACGGCCTATCAACCTCCAGGCTGGTGCGCACCAAGGTCTCATCTTTTGAGGCGAGGCTTTCAAAGCAAACACAGCGCCCACAAGAGCGCGTGTCTAGCGCCCAAGGAGCGGCGCGATTCTATCGAATGCTCCAAAAAAGAAAAATCTCGTGTCACGGCGCCTGGAATAGGCCCGTGAGCCAACATTGCATTCTTGAACATACATCATGAAACACACAAATGCTATCACAGAACTCCTCCATAAATATAAGCCAAAAGTGCTGTGTGTGTTCAGGAAACGCATTTAAAACCCCAACAAACTTTCTCAGACAATATTGTCACGAGCCTCGAGGAGTAGTCTTAAAGGTTTAATAACCCGTAGAGCAGCTGGCTCTTGGAAGACGCCACCGTCTTCCGTGCTATCTTCCGGAGGGACCTTGACGACGCTGTCACCCCGTCCGGTGGAGTAGCAATAATTGTAGATAAGTTTGTTGCTTGTCAGAACCTTTCTCGTCAGATGCCCCTTGAGGCGGTGTCTGTGCGAGCAATTCTCTTTAACAAATTAGTAACAATCTGTTGCATTTACATACCGCCTCATTACCAACTTAGCAAAACAGATTTCTACAAGCTGACTGACCAGCTCCCGAAGCCCTAATTTTATAACCGGTGATTTTAACGCTCACAGTACTTTGTGGTGAGACTCCCGGTGTGATGCCAGGGGTCGACTTATTGAAAACTTTTTGTTGTTTGGAGGTTTCCTCCATGCGAGAGAGAGTTCGGCTGGCGCAAGCGATTACTTTTTCGAAGCCGTCTTGCCACTGCACAAGTACGGCCCCCAGAACAACATTGCTCGCATCGGTGTGAAGTTCTGTAGGGGCTTCCAGGTCAAAATGCGCAAGAACTGGAGGCGTTTTCAGGCGCTGGTGTAGTTTCGTCAAATGCTACTTACTTGCTCATTTTCACCCCACAGAAAGGGAACATCGTCGCGTGTAAGACATGTTAACGGGGCAGCAATACGTGAGAAGTTCGAAATGAACCGCCGGTAATAGGCGCACAGCCCCAAGAGGCGCCCCACTACCTTCTTGTCGGGCGGTGTGGGGAACTTTGCCACAGCGTCTATTTTATCTGGGTCAGGTCGTACACCCTTGTAACTGACGACGTGGCTGAAGAAGCACAGTTCACTTAAACGAAAATGACATTTCTCGGGCTTTAACGTCAGGCCAGCTGAAGAACAGTGAGTAACCCGGCTTAGGTGCTCCTCGAATGTCCCTGAGAACATTATGACGCCGTCTAAATAGACCAAGCAAGTTTGCCACTTCAGGCCTGATAGTACGGTGTCCATTAAACGCTGGAAAGTGGCTGGCGCTGAGCACACACCGAAAGGAAGTACCTTAAATTCGTAAAGACTGTCGGGGTCACGAAGGCCGTTTGTTTTCTCACGATCTCTCTCATCGACCTCTATCTGCCAATACCCGCTTCGTAGGGCCATTGATGGAAAATAACGTCGCAGCCTGTCCAGCGAATCGTCTATGCGTGGCATCCGGTAGACTTTCTTTTTGAACAAGACCAACGGTGACGCCCAGGGCTGTTGTTCGAAGGCTGTATCACGTCATCCTTGAGCATCCTGGTCACTTGCTCCTTCCTGTCTCTCAGAAGTCGACAGGGTGGAGCTGACGTCGAAAGACAAATGTGTCGAGGCCGGAACGGTCGTTTCTTGACGTTGTACAGCCAAACAATGTTTTACTTGGGTGACTTCGTCGCAGCAGGCAACTTCGGTGCCCTTCTGGATGTGACGGCGTTCGTCGCTGAAGTTCGTGAGGACTTCCGCATGCCCATGAGTCACGTGAAGTAGGCCTCTACAATCGAAATGCCTTAGGTTGGAGCAATAGTGCAACGATTTCCTCCGTGATCACATCCCCATGGTAGGGCTTCGGGCACAAGGCAGAAGCGCGGTTGAATGGTCACATCGTCGGCGATTCGCAGACGCTCATGTTGCCCGTCATGAATGGTGTCGGCATAGGGGCTTGCAGAGAACTCACCATACGGCCCGGAATGTTTATGACGGCGCCGTGATCTCGCAGAAAATCCATCCCTAAGATGAGGTCTCTGCAGCAGTTGGGGAGAATGACGAAAGTGGCAACGAAGCTGGAATCACCGATGTGAATTCGAGCGGTACATGTTCCCGTTGGTGTCATTAACCGGCCACCGGCACTTCTTATGTGTGGCCCGGTCCACGGCGTCGTCACTTTCCGAATGCGGTCGGCCAACTTCCTGCCGCATGATTGAGAAGTCTGCGCCAGTGTCAACAAGTTGCTGTGACGTGATGTCAATATATCAGAATGCTAAGATCGGCACAGGCAACGTCGTCGGCGTGAGTATTCGTCGTCGTCGTATCGTCTTCTTGGGTAGGTAGCGTGGGGGGTATTTTTGGCGTCGCGACACTGGGCAACCTTCCCCCCGGAGGTCGCTGCTGTTAGTTTCCCCGGCGCGGACTAGGGGAACGACCACCCCTGACGACGTCAGCGAAACTCTGGCGGTTTGGGGAAGTGTAACGCACAGGTGACGGGCGCTGCAAGCGACGACTTCGTGAAGCTGCTTGGCTGGTTGACAGGTTATCACGGTTCGGGGCACAACGGTCGCCAAAGCGCAGAGCAGCGGCGGGCGAAGAACTTGCCACCCCAGCCTCTCGATGGGGACAGTAACGGGCAATGTGGACAGGTTCCCCACAGTGGAAATAGAGTGGTCGATGGTGGGCCGTGCGCCACAAGTCAGTACGGCGAAGAGGAGGTCGTCTAACAAACTCCCATTGCCATTACGGCACGGGAACGGTCCGAGGCTGAAATGGCGGTACCTCCGGACGTCGGAAGACGTCGGACCATGTCGGCAAAGCTCAATGGACGTTTCAGGGCATAGAGCTGGTGAGGAGAAAACTTGCCGCAACTCTTGGCGCACGACTTCGGCAACATAAGGGACTGGAAACTCCGTAGGAGGAATGCCGAGGGCTCGCAGCTCCACGCAGAATGACTCTATCATTTCCTGTAAAGAAGTCTGGTCAACACCCTGAGCTGCGGCGGATATTGGTGTGTTTGGATAGGTGGTCAAAGTGGCGGCAACGTTGCTAAAGTGCCCGCTCAATGATAGTCGCTTCTTTGATGAAGTCGTCGACCGTTGTGGGCGGGTTACGTACAAGGCCAGCAAACAGCGGTTCCTCGATTCCCCGCATAAGATGACGCACCTTCTTCGCCTCGGTCGTATGGTGGTCAGATCGGCCAAACAGACGGGCCATATCTCCTCCACATACATGACGGATTCGTTCGGCTGCTGTACGCGAGCCTCAATAAGTTGTTGCACGTAATCGCGCCGGTCCGAGCTTGCTAATTATCGAGGAGCTGACACCGAAAATTGTCCCATGTGTGGAAGTTCGCTTCCCTGTTCTCGTACTACGTGCGAGCACTCTTATCGAGCGCGAAATAAGCATGGGTGAGTTTCTGTCGCTCGGTCCAGTGATTGACATCAGCGACGCGCTCGTACTGATCGAGCCAGTCCTCGACATCTTCAAAAGAATCACCATGGAAGGTTGCGGGAACGCGAGGCTGTTCAAGAGTCACCTGGGAAAGAAAGGCTCGGCGCCATCTCAGAAGAGTGGCCGATGGTGAAGGACACATCTCTGAACAGTTCTAAGACCTGCTCGTGTACTCTTTATTTTTTGTAGGTTTGAATACATTCCTTTCTTTACATGCAATATTGTTTGTACTGACCATGACATACATATGTAACATGCTCTACTGATTGTATGCTGTATAGGAACTGCCATTCTGGTGGGACGCGCAACGGTAGGGAATTCCGGGCTCAGGCCGAGCAGTCGCCGACTGAATTGATAGACTGGAGTCGTACGAGAGGTGGAGCCGGACTGGGTGTACGGGGCCTGATAGATAGAGGTTGAACGCATACCTCCACCAGTGTCGCAACGTCAAAAGCAGGTCGCACAGCCCTGATCAAGATGAATAGCAGGAGGTCGCCTTTTTAATACAGCGTGTCCTCTTCGTCGGAGTGGACAGGAGAGCTGCAGCAGCGCGTAGAAGACCACGCCACCACCAGGACCCATGCCAGGCTCTATGACTGCGACGGAGGAGGAACCGGCGGAATGAATGGCACGTCATCGAACGCCAAAGGTGCAGCTCGCACCGCAGAAGTGGTCATGCGCCATGGCCGGGTTGGAGTCGCTACTAGCCGTGGAACGGGTACCTTCAGCCTTCTCCACAGCCATGGTCCGTCCCGGAACGCAGCCGGGGCCCCACGTTACGGGCGCCAATGTGGGAAAACGCCTCGGTCCCACAGTCCACGGCAGCAGGTTGCAGCCTCGGCCGGCCGCGCCCCAGGGCGTCCAGCCGCAGCTCGCGCGTTCCTTGCACCACTCCAGCCAGTTCAAGGACGTCGTCCAGTGCAAGTTTGGTGCGCCGGCCCTGCTCCGCCAGGCGGGCCGCTTCGCCTTCGGAGATGCGCACCCCCATCTTCTCGTACCGTCGTGCCTGGTGAGTGCGGAAATCAATCGAGATGGGCGGTGAGGGAGTCCACTGCTTCACATGCCAGCGGCCGTCCCAGGGCAGAAGGCCCAGTCTACCCAGGCTGACCGGGATTCGGGCCAATCGTCGGTCTACGCCCATTTTGGACACCATCCGGTCAATGATGAACTCGACAAACTCCATGAGGAGAGAGGGTCGTTACCTACCTTCGTGATCCGGGTCAAGGATGCGTCGCCCGTCGGTGGCCGCCTGCTCCACGGTCGTCGTTGGAAAAGTAGCGGCAAGGGTAGGCTCTGGCCCTGTCACTGATGTCGACCCGCAGGAATTCTGTTCGTCCGGGGTGGGGCGTAAATTTGCTCTCATTTGCCTCAGTCCCCAGGGCGTCGTTATCCCAGCTTGACGGCAAGCACATCGAGATAGGCATCTGAAATAACTTGCGTGTCGCCGCCGCGGACGATTTGCCAGGTCTCAAGTTCTCTAGGCCGGGGGCGCGGAACTTGTTCGCCAGGTCCCAGGAGGTCTCACACAGGATGTGGCATTCCAGCCACTCCCTACCGCCGAGATAGACAGGATCCCGGACATCAGCCCGCCTAGGACCTTGAATGTTTTCTGCTCGCCCAATCCCGGAGGTGAGGTGACCGCCGCAGTCTTGAACCCCTTCTCTAACAGCGACCCGAACTTGATGACATCATCTCTCTGCCACCAATAGGCCGCACACAGTGCGCTTTCGAATGCCACTGCCTGAAAGCCGAGGACTTCGTCTGTTCGGGGCTGATGGTCAACTCGCTCTTGACCAAGGCGCGATTGTCCTGTGAGTCGTGACTTCTTTCCCGGGCCAGGAGTTCGTCCAGGGGTACAACGTCCAATACCAAGTTCTTTCTGGCCTTGAAGGATCTACAGCGTGCCCCACCATTCACCGCCAGCACTCAACGCGGCCGACCCTTGCCGAGCCTGATCTTTCCCACTCACATGCGGAAACCCACTTGTGAAATGGTCGAACCTCCGGCTTCGATGAAGGAGGGAACCTGACCAGTTCCCCGAGTGTCCGACACTGAGGGAGATGGTGGCAAGAATCAGAGTGCCTGCAAATCGTGGCGCATATCGACGGCACGCGGGCCGCGAGGCGACGTGATCGTCGTGAGGCGACGTGACCGGGAAAGCCACATCAGGAAGCGTGCACGATGTTTGTGGAATGTATAAGAACGAACGCTTTCTGCTAAAGTCGTGCTGGGCAGCACGCATTTGCCAGTCAGGTAAAACTTTACCGTCAACACACATGCTGACTACTGAAAGACACATATTCGCCTACTCTTCAATGGGTAAGGCTCATGTACACGTGTAACTCGTTTCACTGTATTCAAGTCAAGCTTTGTCTGCTTAGTCAACTCTTCAGCCTTCACACTGCAATTATATTTCAGGCTTGCTGTATACACATGTCATAATCAGCCTATACTTATGTCCACTGCAGGATGAAGGCCTGTCCCTGTGATCTCCAATTACCGCTGTATTGCGGCAGCTGATTCCAACATACACATGCATGTTGAATGAATTCTCTCTCGGGTAGCAAGTGGGTCAGCTTGAATAATATGCTAATTTTTAAAGAATAACTCAACCTAACAGACCAATAAGATAGCAGATGCACACTTAAGCAATAGAGTGCCATATAGACAGAAATCGGAAAAATAAATACAACATACAGAACACCAGGAAGCATAGTATTTTATTTCCCAATGGGGCCAAAATATCATGCCACCCCACAAGCTGTGACATACTTGGTAAACATTAAACACTAAGGTACAATCAAGTTTTCATAAACTCAATTACAGAAATGATGATATACCAGAGAGTAACAACCACTGTAGGCTTCTATAAGAGGACCCAAAGACAATTTGGTGTCCAGTAAAATTACTGGGCACCAACCATCAATGGCACCAACCACCAACATTACAATGTGTCAACCAATCTGTTGACTAGAAGAAGTTGCACTTTGTCATATTCGAGATATGTTTTCTAAGCTGTTATGTGCAAACACCAGTAATAACAGATTAATTAAAATGTATACCAATACACACATAAAAGTTGTGGAGATGGGTTTGCACGAGGCTTACCCTACGAGCGACGGTCAGGAAAGGGCACAACGCTCCTCCAATCAGCAACGCACAACGGTGCTACAGCACGGTTCGTCGACTCTCCAACATGGCGCAGAGAAGGAAGGCTCCAGAGTCAGATCGCTAACAAACACGGGTTTATTCACCGAAGATTACAGTACAGTGCGACAGTCATGGCGCTTACGGGCCAAGGCTCACCGCAAGACCGATTGAGTACGCGCGCCCGCTGCCTAGGCCCAACTCGGTAGCGGTCCGCCAAGTGCGAGAACGAGGAGTCGCGAGAACAAAGGTCTCATGTAACCACCTCGTCGCGGGCCTCTGAGCTAGAGAGATGGGTCGCTCAGGAGCGAGCCGGATCTTGTTAGCGGCTCTTTTTAAAGAGCAAGTGAGTGGTGGTTCAGTAAAAATAAGCGGCGGTTCTTTTGGAGTAAGGGAGCCGGTTCTCTCGCGTTCAGAGCCGTGTCTTCTGCTGGGTGCAACTTCCGCGCCATCTATTTATTAGCGGTACGAGAAAGCAACTGCCCTCCCACCCTTCCTCGCAAGAGTCGCCTTCACACCTTCGGCTTCAAAAGAGCGGCTCAAAAGATCCGCTCAGGAGCGAGCCGCTCTTTTCGCCACGGCTCCCTCGCTCTTCAAAAGATCCGGCTCGCTCTTGAGCACTCAGGAGCGCGCCGCTCTTTTGAAGAGCGAGGGAGCTGTGGTTCTTTCGGAGAGAGGAAGCCAGCTGAGCTCTCTCTCGTTCAGTGAGTGTGGGGCACCGTTCCTAGAAAGCGCTCAGGAACGAGCCGGATCTTTTGAGCCGCTCTTTTGAAGAGCGATTCAGCCGTGGTTCAGTAAGTGAGCGAAGTTTCTTCGGAGTGAGGAAGCGGTTCGCTCTCCTTGAATGAGTCGTGCCGAACCGTTCCGTCAGAGCTGGGTTTCGAGGTTTCGATTTCTGACCGACGAATGGTGGCCGGTGTGGGCCGACTCGCGCTACTGGTACTCGCTCGTAGTGTGTGGTGTGCGCAGCAGTCCCCTTGGTTTTTTGTGCGTCTTATGGTGCTGGGCACCCGATGCCACCGAGGGGAGAAGTAAGAAGTCTTAATTGGCAAAGGATGGTACCGTTCGTTGCCTGCTGCTGTTCGAACGATATCTCACGACTCTCACCGATCGCACATCGTGCGCTGGTCCAATACTTCGAAGATGATCTTCCGTGTCTTTAAAGACAACAGGGTCCGGCCTGGTCTTCATTTGTGCTAATTAGTGTAGTCATGAAAATGTCGCCTATGACATCCACTTCAGTGCATGTTCTGAGCGTGTATCATTAGCACGTCATTAAAACGAGGCCAATGATCTGTTGTGTTGTAATAAAACTTCATTTCTTTTTTTTTCTTTTTTGGCCTGGCGTATGATAGCATGATCGCCAGTATCGCGCGTGCACTCAAGAGAAAAAACCAAGAGGTACGTGCGGCAATTTTGTGGATCTTTCGTATGATTTTTTGTATATTACTTCAAGAATGATTTCTACATTCATTTTGCATGGCGTTACAGCTTGCTCATGTTATAGTGACCATACGTATGTGAATAAATGAATAAAGTTGAAACATAATGTACAATCATTTTGTGTTTTTATTTTGACAAAAGTTGATTTTAAGGTACCACAAAAACAGACAACCTTGTGTAATGACAATGAAGTTACATATTTTTTTTCCGAAAAAAGTACGTCGCATTCTGCCTGTCACAGTTTGATAAACATTTTAACCCCAATATCAGAAATCAGTTTCATTACAACTAAAAATTCGCGCATTTAATATATGTAAAAATATTCTGTAAACATAGTGAAAATACCAATACCACGGTTATTAAATCATGCATATATCGTTTTTTTTCAAAGCCAGATAATTATGATATGCATAACACTGGTTACACGTTTAAGTGAACCGGTTCATTTAGGTGAGCTGAGCCGTTCCGAGCCGCTCACTGAAGTGAGCCGTTTTGCAAGCATCTGCTAGTGCCGCGGTGGGCCCGGCGGGGAAGCGCTCAGCGGACGAGAGCTCGGTGGATAGGGTGCCCGGGGGCCGCCGCGCGGGAGGCCAATCAGGGCGCGTCCCGGTGACGTGTTCTCGCGGGGCAAGTCCAATATCGGGTGTGGGGGGGGGGAGAAGCACGGGTTTGCGCGGGGAAAGTAGGTCCGGCGTTCGGCGCGTTCGCCATGTACTGCCATGTTGCTGTTACGGCGGCTCTTCCTGGATGGAGATCGAGTAACCGTCATTTTTTTCACTGCACTCAGTTCCGACGCTGAAGTCCACAGTCGGTGGTGCGGAAGCCATATCTTCCTCGTCCACAGCCAAGTCGACCGCGTGTTCCAGCCGAGAGCTCACCTTCACGGTTGGGTTCGACGCCGCAACTGCCGCCGCAATGGCCGCCGTGAAGCTCGGAATCAGCGACGAGGGCTGCCGCAAATGATTGCAGCGATTCCGGGGCGAGGCGGACTGCGCGGCCCGAGTTGCGTTAGGCTGTTGAGCCGACTGCTGCTCCACATTGTCCGCTTGGCATTGTGCCACCTGCGACCGCTCATGCGTCGCCTGGTGCACGACGAGCACCCCATACGAGTCGCAGAAGGTTGCCTCGGGTGTCCGCTGGCATTACCGCACTGCCGGCTGCGTGGGTTTGGTCCGAGAGTGTGCGGCCCCGGAACGGCGGGGGTAATCCCGAGCCGCCTTTCCGACCTCTACTTTCCGCTTGTCCCGCCAACGCCGTGAGGAGACGAAAGCCACGGGGCTTGCCGCACTGCCTGGCTGCGTGGGTTTGGTCCGAGAGTGTGCGGGCCCCGGAACGGGCGGGGGTAATCCCGAGCCGCCTTTCCGACCTCTACTTTCCGCTTGTCCCGCCAACGCCGTGAGGAGACGAAAGCCACGGGGGCTTGCTGTACCTGCTGGAAAGCGCACGTCGCCACACTTCGATAAGGCAACCGCTTCTCATGGGTAGGAGGTGCCTGGGCAGGTAGGTGCTGGCCTGGTCGACTCCTGCGCCGGCTTGGGGGAGCGGTGCGACGCTTCATTGTCACGAGCAGTCCCCGCCGCCGCGCCGGACTTCTTGCTTCGAGCGGCGACACGCCGAGTTCAATTGCTTTTTTTGCTGGCACCGCGGCGGTGAACGCACTGAGAGAACTTCCGCACCAGCAAACAAAGGAAATGACTTGGCGAGAGTCAGGCAGGGCGCGAAGGAAAGTGCGGCCTCTGTGGCTCTGGATTGGAAGAGGAGCATTGGGCCAATAAGGGCGCGCGCTTCGTTCCGCACCGGTTTTCCTAAGAGGTATGCCCTCGCCTGATGAGTAAGCGCGGTCGAGGGGGCAGAAGCCACCCCCCCCCCCCCTCTGGCCGGCGTTCAGCGCAGGCGGAGAGGAACGAAACACCGTTTACCCAGGTTGTAGTGGTAGTTACTCGGGAGAATACCCCGCCAACGTCCCGTTACTTCTGAGCTGTCGCGAAACACGTACATCGGTGGAGAGCCGGGCTCCACACGAGCGTATAATATTAAACAAAGAGTGCCTGTCACCGCTTCAATTTGCACCCTCCAACCGCTATTTTTCTCCTCTTACCAGCGTGATAGGCGATAAATATCGATCCACCATTGGTAGAGAAAATTCGTTGGTCGCGTCGCTGCAAGGTCGGGTTGGCCCTCGAGGGTATATTAATTAGGCCAAAAGGGGCCTGTCACCGCTTCAATGTGCGCCCTCGCACCGTGGCTGTGTTTCTCCGTTCACCGGCGTGGTAAGGAATAAATCGGGCTACCATCTAGTGGGAGAGCAAGTCTGCCTAGGTGCGTTCGCGGTGTACCGGTGGCGTGGCCTGGGCCAGCCGTGTCACGGTTTGCCTGCGGTTCGTTGACCGCCTACCCCCTCTCGTTGCTACGGGCACGAAAGGTTTGAGGTCCGCGACGTAAACCTGGAACCGCCGACTGATCTCTTGGGAGTCGGCCAGCTTGTATTTGGTCTCGATCGGTACGGGCCGACAGGGGGAGGCAGAGATGCCCTTTGGCGGCGTCGTTCAAGACATGCGTCTGAGGACGAGATCGCCGACACCAGATTGCACGTCCTATGTGACAGTCGTAGTGGGCTTTTTGTCCAGCTCGCGCATTGCCAGGTTGAAACGGGCCAGGTCAAGGGCCACGTCCATCCCTGAGAGCAGTTCCGCCGCGTAGCCGGAAAGACCGGCTTTCGTGGCGCATGCCCTGCTGCAGCGGCCGCCAGAACGCGGTCCTTGGGGTTTGGCAGTTTGGCAACCCGACAGAGCGCACGAGGCGGCCCGAAGGCTCGCGCAAGCGCTTGGCACTCCGTCGATGTAGCAGTCAACTTCCACAGAGCAAATACTATAGCGAGACATTCCCGTTCAGTCACGCTGTAGTTGCGCTCGGCGGCGTTAAGTTACCGGCTTGCAGAGGCGACTGGCCGAAGAACGCCGTCGTGCTCCTGAAGCGGCACAGCGCCAAGGCCCAGGTCGCTCGCGTCAGCTTGGACAACGAATTCCCTGTTGAGGTCGGGCAACTTCAGTTCGGCTGTGGCCACTAGAGCTCGGGATATTGCATGAAAGGCACCTCCTGCTCAGGTCCCTACTCCATCATGCCGACTTTTTCAACAGTGTGGCAAGGGCGCTTGAGAGCGGCGCAATTCGGGATGAACTCTGTAGTAGTTCAACCACTCCCAAAAGCGCCTAAGGAAGTGATGTTCACCGGTGTCGGATATTCGAGGATAGCTCGGACCTTCTCTTCGCACGGCAGAACACGACCCCTGTCGATCGATCAGGGAAATGCGAGTCTCAGCTATTTGGGCTTTTCTTCGAGTTTAGAGTCAACCCGGCGGCACGTAACCTCTCGAGGACGTCCTCCAGGTGGCTGAGGTGCTCCTCGAACGTTCGAGAGAAGATGACAATGTCATCGAGATACGCCAGCGCATAGCGCCACATAGCATCCCCGAGAATGCAGTCAATCAATATCTCTGGAACATAGCTGCAGCTCCAGAGCAGCCAAATGGCCTACGGGTGAACTGGTAAAAGGCCTCGGTGAGAGGTGAACGCAGTTTTTCTCCGCATCAGCCGGCTACCTCTGAACTTGCAGGTAGCCGCGGCTAGCATCTAGGGTGGTGAAGTAGCACGCATCGCCTAGATTAGCCACGATTGAGTCCACGTTAGATAGACATCCTTCCTCGTGACCTCGTTCAGCCGGCGGTAGTCGACACAGAGCCGAAAAGAGCCGTCTCTTTTGGGACCATTACCACCGGAGAACCCCAGGGACTGTTTGAGCGCGGGACAATACTGGTCTCAGTAAACGCATCCAATGCCTGGTCAATTGCCTTCTTCTTGGCCACACTAACGGGGAGGATTGCATTTCACGGCAGTGCGTCACCTGTGTCGATCCGATGTCGCACAAGGGAGGTGCAACGCGTCGTTCAGTGAACATTGCACTGAAACGAGTCAGCAGCGACGACAGGCGTGCCTTCTCATGCACCGACAAGCTGTCAAAGGCGGCAGCAAGCAGTCCGAGCTGTCAGCTTAACGGGGTGGTCGCCGGGGTAGCCGGAACCTTCACCGCCGTAGCAGTGCAATGCTACGGAGCCAGGCCGTAGCATCCATTGTCTGTTCAATGCCACTGTTAAGATCTAAGTGGACATATTTCTCCTCTGCCTGTTTTTACAATGGATGAGTTCTAGGGTAGAGCAAACCCTTGTCGCATTTAGGGCCATAAGCGAAATGTGCTTCAAAATCTGCAGTAGCGAGCCAACTGTTCTTATATATGCAATGTTATCGTTGATAGGCCCAGCTGTCAAGTGATTGATGATTGCTAATGCCTTCTGAATGAGTTTGCACTGTAGAGGGCATTGCATAAAAAGATCAGCTTGTTTGATTCAGCAGAATTCCACTTCGAATATTAACCTTCATGCAAGACAAGTAAACATTCAAATGAAATCCATGCTGCTTCCTGCCACAGCACACTCTTATGTATATTCTGTTCCCTTGGAAGGCCCTATGTATTCTGTTCCCTTGGAGCCCGCTGTGCATTTCGACGAGCGACAGTTGGACCGGCAGATCCACGCTTGGCGCCTCCGGTTGCCTTAGTCACGCGAGAGAATGGGACTGACTGGGGCCAGGCAGGCTTCCAGCTGGTCTGACATCTTCGGTACCCGGGTGTGTAGACGCCTGCCCATGACCAACTGAGCAGGGCTCACTCCGTTTACTTCAGAGGTGTCCCGGTATGCCAGAAGCGCCAGGTAGGGATCATCCGCCTTCCGCAGCAGGGTCCTTGGCCGTCCTCACCATCCGTTCCACCTCCCGTTCGACTGTGGAAATGGGGGCTGCTAGTGACGTGGCGGAAACCAATAAGAATCGGCGAAGGCGGAGAACTCTCTTGCAGCAACTGAGGACCGCTATGCACCAGTCTCGGGATATCGTGGCGCGCGAAGACGCTCTTGATGACGTTGATAACAGCAGGTGCTGTCGTCGAGCGCAGGCTGATGACTTCCAAGAAGCGTGACCGGTAATCCAATAGAGGAGGACGTAGTCCTGGCGCTTCACCTCTCTTCCCAGGGCTGAGTTGGAGTGGTTGACGGCAGCATGGGTTCCGAGCGCTGCACCCTGGTTTCAGCGCACGTGGGGCAGTTAGACACCAGTGTGTCTATCTGGTTGTTAAAGCGCGGCCACCAGACTGGTTCCCGAGCCAGAGCTTTGCACCGGTTGATGCCTTGATGCCCGTCATGAAGGTGCTCGAGCGTACGGCACGACGATGCGGAAACCCTTCAGAAGCAGTCCTTCACAGACGGTGAGGTCCCTTGGTACTGCCAGTACCTCTTCACGTGGAGAGACAAGTGGTACTGCCGGGGCCAGCCGTTGGCGCAGTACTGCAGCAGCAAACTTCACTCGCCTCGTTAGCTTGGGCCTGGCGCCGGTGCTCGAGCTGCGACGAGACGATGTCTGGGAAGGAGCGGACGACCTCTTGGGCAAGGAGCTCGACTTGATTCACCCGGTTGGATGGAGGGGAATCCAGCGGTGCGCGAGAAAGCGTGTCGGCAGTTGCCAACAGCATCCCCAGTACGTAGAGTACTTGGTATTGGAACCGCATCAGCTTCAAGCGAAACCGTTAGATCCGTGGTGGCAGCAGGTCAACGTGCATGGAACCCAAGAGCGCCACCAGAGGTTGATGATCCGTCTCGAGAAAGAACTGAAGTCCACGGACGTATTCCTCGAACCTTTGCACCGCCCAGGGCCGGTATTTTGTAGCGATGCCGTTCCGGTGCTAATGCCTTTTCGCGCTTTGTAAGTGGTCAGACCGACGGTCCGCTCGCGTTATCAACGGTATACCAGCGTAGCTGGCCGCTAAAGCTTCTTTCTCCGTTTGGCTGTACTGGCGTTCTGTGGGTGTAATGAATGGTCCGCGATGCGAAAGCGACGGCCCGACGCTCACCGGGCGGCTGCTCCTGAAGTTACTGCTCCGAGGCCATAGTAGCTGGCGTCGGCCGAGACGCCAGCTACTATGTCCTGTATGCCGTGTTGTAGCGAGCCACGCAGATGTCTGAGCACAGCAGCTTCTTCAGTTGGGAGAAGGCAGACTGCTGCGCATGGCCTCAAGTCCAGGCAGAGTTCTTTAGCAGCAAGGCTCGGATCGGCGCGGTCACCTTCGAAACGTGGAGTAAGAAGCGCCCGATAAGGTTCACGAGGCCCAGCAGACGACGAACCCCTACGACATCTTCGGGTGCATGCATGGCTAAGATCGCCGCAACCTTGTCTGGCCTTGACCGCTGAGCACGACGCCAAGGAACTTGACTCTGGAAGTGGCGAACGAGCACTTCTCCCGGTTAAACGTAAAGTAACTCCTGCATTTGCTAGCCGATCCATCACTTGTCGGAGAACGCGGTCATGCTCCGAGCGTGTCTTCCCAAAAACGAGGATGTCGTAGATCATGTTCACCGCACTCGCTTGGCCTTCGAGGATCCGGGACATCTGCTCGTGTACATACTCCGGTGACGCTGTTCATTCATTCAACGCTGTCACGGAAAAGCACTTGCCGAACTTTCGTCACGCGTGTGGTGAGTACCGCGCAGTGGGAAACGCAGTGAGGAAAGAACGCAAGTTGTGGAACTCATGAATAAAAAAACGCTACATTTTCCCAGCCGAAACAGGACAATTAATTATACAAAAAATTAGGAAATATGAAAACGTTACAAGGACGAAAGCTCCCAGAGTCCGCGAAGTGAACAGTACCGAACAGCTAACGGTACAGTGGACAGACGATGCGCTGTTGCCGGAGTGTGGGGCGACAACGCCATGAAGCACAACATGCCTCGATGTGCCACGGTGAGGAGAAAATGGCTCTTGATTGGCCGGTGACGACCGCTCAGCAGTCAGCCTGCATCCGCACCACAGTGCACGATGCGGGGGTATTTTGTCTGCTGCTGAAGTTGGCTGGGGTACGCGTCATAAGACGAAATGTCCACTAGGTGGATACTTACGGAATAGCCCCCTCCCCAGCAGACAGCTCGCGCGCGAGCCACAGTGCTCGTATGCGGCCATTACCCAGGCTACCATCAGTGCCTGGTAATGGCACTGATGGTAGCCTTGCCCGCGATCCGCAATGCTAAGGGGTTCTACAGCTGTCGAGGCCACGCTCTGAGCTCCTTGGCCATTGACAACGGTGGCAGCTTCACGAATGGCGGCGTTCCCTGGAGCTTTGATCGCCCCTGTCCGACACTTCGGCCCCTCTCCCGCTGCCACGACGCATCCGACCACGTGTTCGCCACCCGTGGCCCAACCATGGTGCGACGAATCTCCGAAGTAACCCAAGGCCATTGCTGATTTGGTGAAGTCACGCGCACATGGGGTCGAATGAGCTCATCCGCACTTAGTGGTCTTGGGGATTTTTCTAACTAATCACAGCCACCAAAATACTGGTGGTCGTCCGTCTCGGGCTTGTCTGTAAGCCCTCCCGAACTCGCGGCAAAATAGCCATTGCTCTTGTTCAGCCGTCTTTATCCTGAGGAACACATCACTGGTGCAGTCTCACAACTTTCTGCGAATATTGAGCGCAAGAATAATTCATTCTTGTTTACTGTGTAAGGCAGCTGGCGCAGGAGCTTGGCAGTTGTGTATGGCAGCCGGTGGAGGAGATTGGCAGCCTCGTACATTTACTGTTCGCGCATCCCCAAGGGAACGTGCGCACCGTGCATTTCGACGAGCGACGGTTGGACCGGCAGAAACTCCTGAGCTCGAAACTCACCTCTGCCAAAAGAGCAGGAAACAGCGTTCCGTCTGCGGCGTTTCTCTCTGTCCGGTATTCATCCTGGTGGTCGTCGGTCTCGGGCTTGTCTGCGAGCGCTCCCGAACGCGCGGCAGAATAGTCATGGCTTTTGTTCAGCCGTCTGTCTTCATCGTGAGGAACACATCACCGGTGCAGTGTCAGCAAAGCTCAAACCATAATCTGCGAATATTCAGAGCAAGAATCATTCATTCTTGTTTTCACGACAAAAGATGGCGCGTCAAAAAAAGCGCGTCAAATTGTGCGTGGCAGCCGGCGCAGGAACTTGGCAGTTGGAGATTGGCAGCCGGTTACATTTGCTGTTCGCGCATCCCTAAGGGAAAAACGTGCCCACGTGCATTTCGACGAGCGACGGTTGGACCGGCAGCTCCCCAGCTCGAAACCCACCTTTGTCAGCGGAACAGGAAACAGCGTTCGGCCTGCAGCGTTTGTGTCTGTCCAGGGGGCGTATTTTGAAATATTCCACTTCACGATAGTTCGCCTAGGCAAAATTTCGCCTTCAGGCGCGAGCTGATTGGCTGGTTCAGCAAAATTGTATCACGTCAGGCTCAACCAACTAATCAGCGAGCGCCGTTGGCGAAATTGTCGCCTAGGCAAACTATCGCCGAAGTCAACCATTTCATAATACTTCCCCTGTATCCATCCAGG